>NC_084598.1:40936451-40943951 GCF_033807715.1 Cololabis saira
AATGCTATTATAGCACTTTAAACTTTAAATCAAAGCATTTTGTTTTTTCATATAAAATAAACACATTTTTATTCAGTTTAGAAGTTTTGGGGCTTTTTTTTGGCGCCTGCACTGCTGAAATCAGGGCGTCCCTTATTTCTATTTCTGAAAGGTGGCAACCCTAGGGTTGGTTGTGTGTTGTTTTTTTTTTAAGTCTGACATCCAGAAGCTCGTCACTGAATTTAAAATTACAAGTAAATCGTTGCAATATTTTTAAAAATACTTCACACAGTGTCCCAGCGTTTGTGGACTTGGTTGTTTATGCGGCGGAGCTAAAAAAAGGGAGCGAGGGCATGCGGACTATTCAAGGTCTTTCACCTAAACTTAGAAAAGGGGAACACTGTGGCTCTTTGGTGTCTCCTGGCAGACACGGGGTCACCGCACGGAGAAACAGCCCTGCAATCGCACTTCAAGGAGGGAACACCACAGCAGGGAGAGAAAGTACGCCAGCACATTGGATTTAACAGGTTTTCCGCATGAATTTGCCATGACATTTGATCTGCGACTAAGTCACAGCGATAGACAAACGCGCTGTGCTTCAGCTGTCAACACACCAAACGAGAGGTTACTTCAGGCTGACATCTGGAGCTGGCGTTTTAATGCTCGCTCTCACGTCTCTTAATGATTTGCTGTATTTACTCTCTTGAGCAAGAGGCTCGTCTCCTGCCCTCTGACAGGGCCGAGCTCGCCGCCCCTCTTGAACGCAGGATAACTTATGTTCATCACTTGCAATATCTCTATTGTGCGACTGATTTAGATGTGAGCCGAGGCGCAAAACCTCAAGTGTTTTTTGTTTACTATAAAGAAATGGTTTGAGGTCTTCATCGTGAGAGTCGACTGACTTAACTGCTTCAGTTAAGTCAGTCACACACACCCATTCAAGTAAGTCAGGGGTCGGCAATCCAAAATGATGAAAGAGCCGTATTGGACCAAAAACACAAAAAACAAATATGTCTGGAGCCGCAAAAAATGAAAAGTCTCGTATAAGCCTTAGAATGAAGACAACACATGCTGCATGTTTCTATATTAGTTAGAACTGGGGGAAGATTTTTTTTTCATTATGCACTTTGAGAAAAAAGTCGAAATGTTGAGAAAAAAGTCGAAATGTCGAGAAAAAAGTCGAAATGTCAAGATTAATGTTTTAGTTCAATCTTGAGAAAAAAGTCGAAATGTCGAGAAAAAAATCGAAATGTCGAGGAAATGGTTAAAATTTCATGAAAAAAGTTGAAATGTTGAGAAAAAAGTCAAAATTTCGGAAAAAAAAAGGCTAAATGTCGAGATTAATGTTGAAGTACAAAGTCGAAATGTCGAGAAAAAAGTCGAAATGTTGAGAAAAAGTCAAAATTCGAGAAAAAAGTCGAAAAATGTCGAGATTAAAAAGTAAAGGAATAAGGAAGAAAAAAGAGAAGAAAAAGGAAAAAAGAAAAAAAAAAGAAAAAAAAAGAGAAAAAAAGGGGAAAAAAAGAAGAAAAAAATAAAAAAAGAAGAAAAGAGAAAAAAAGAAGAAAAAAGAAGAAAAAAAGGTCAAACATTTTTGAAAAAGCTCCAGGAGCCACTAGGGCGGCGCTAAAGAGCCGCATGCGGCTCTAGAGCCGCGGGTTGCCGACCCCAAGTGAACCCTTGGCGCTGGTCGAACTTCCTTTTGGTGGTAGTGATTTCAATCAAGTCATAAGGTAACTTTATTGATACCCCAAGGTACATTTGTTTGCAGGTAAAAAGTAGAAACTTACAAAAACACCATACAGTACAGTGACAGTGACACGAGACAAACAGGAGAATAACAAAACAAAACATTGACGGACAAACTAAACAAATGCTCCAGATTGAATAAGCAATACAATAGATAAATAAATAAATAGACCTAGGTGGAGGATGGGAAATAATATCCTATTTAGGGCATTAATAGCTGAGGGGACAAAACTACATTTATACCTTTTAGTTTTGCACAAAGGCATTTAAAACCTACGCCAGAAGGAGATACTGGAATTCGCTGTATAGTGGATGAGATGTTTCATCTGAGATGGATCAGTTAGTCTCTGTAGTTGCACATTAAAGAGACATCTAAGTTGAGTTGTGTCTCTCCAATTAGCTCACTGTTCCACCTCACAATCTGGGGGGTAAATTGCCAAACCAGGACACTAAGCTAAAAGAGATTATAGATTCAATAAAACATCTATAGAACATGGTGAGCAGCTTTTTATCAATGTGAAAAGATGACGGCTTCCTTAAGCAGCGTAGACGTTGGTTCGCCTTTTTATAGATGGCCTCATAGTTTTCCACACTCTGGATCAGAGCAGCGATCGTGTCTTCTCTGTGTAACAGCCTCCCGTGAGGTACGTCCACATCCCCTCAAAGGGGGTTAAGTCACTCTATCACTCTAGGAACTCATTTTGTGGTCACTCTGCTTCCATGTTTTGGGTCATTGTCCTGCTGCATCACCCAACTTCTAACCTTCAGCCAATGGACAAACAGTGACTACGTCTACATGCAGTCAGAATTCAGGTTACGGTCAATATTCCAGTTACTGAAACATTCAGAATAATCATGCGTGAGCAAACAGGGTTATCCCTGTATACATGATAATTAATCATTTGGGATATCTCCATCAAACCAGCGATGCACGGAGAACATCATGACGCAATTCCTGTCATTTCCGCTTCTTCTTCCTGTATCTAAATCCGAAACAACAACAAGCAGCACGGCGGATATTGTTCAGCCCAGTAGAAGTCGCCTTCTTTTGCGCTTTGGTGCTGGTCAGAGGTGGAAAAAGTACAAAATATTGTACTTAAGTAAAAGTACAAATTTTCTGCTTGAAAATGACTTAAGTAAAAGTAAAAAGTATCCATTAAGAACATTACTTAAGTAAAAGTATAAAAGTACCTCAACTTAAATATAATAAATTACCAAAAGTACATGGTGTAAAATGTACAAAGTACAAAGTACAAAATTCAAAGCACAAAATTATTTTCAAAAGGATTGCAAAGAAATGAAGAATCCAAGAATTTGCTTACAACTCTAAATAATGACAACATTAAGCAACCCCAGCTGAAGGAGGATGAGACTTTTGAACTTTTAAATGCCAAAACCACCTTAGAAGGGGTGGAATCAAAGAATGGTGCGCATGGACATGCGTCGGCTGCCGCTCAAGGCTGATTTATGGTTCCGCGTTACACCAACGCAGGGCCCGTACCCTACGGCGAGGCTCTGCGTCGATTTAACGCGGAACCATAATTCAGGCTTCAGTCCTCCTCGGTACTCGACGCGACGGCGGTTCCTCCGGCCTTCCGGCCCGCCTCTGCGGCGCAACTCTCCCGGGAGCTGCGGCTCCTTCTCGGTATATTCACGCGCCCCCCTTCCTTCCCGTCCGCCTTATGGTTCCGCGTTAAATCGACGCAAGCCATACGCCGTAGGCTACGGCGTAGGGTGTGCGTCGCCGCGTACCCTACGCCGTAGCTCTGCGCCGGTGTAACGCGGAACCATAAATCAGCCCCCGCTGTGCTGTTCTTTAATTTGTAGCGAGTAACGACGTGTCCAATTTTAAATATAGCGGATTAAAAGTACGATTTTTTCCTTGAAAATGTAACGAAGTAAAAGTAAAAGTACAGAAAAATGAAAGTATCAATAAAAGTACAAATTCTCAAAAATCTTACTTAAGTACAAAACGAAGTACTTGTACTTCGTTACTTTACACCACTGGTGCTGGTACTGACCCACCACCAGGACTTAACACTATTCCTTGTCGCCTTCTTCATTAATGGAAGGCGAGAACGTGAGGAAATGGCAAACGGAGCCGGAGCTGTGCCGCCCATATCCATGCTACCCGTTTCCACCAGAGCACAGTGGACACTTTGGATGAAGGTGCAGTCAGGACTGGTGGGAACGGCCGGGTAGTAATGATGGATGTCACCGACGCGTCTTCCAGCTTCCAGTGCTTGATCTGGTCTAGCGTTCGCACAAATCCGCACAAACTTTTCGCTCACCTTCTTGTAAATCTGGCTATCCCGGTACTTTCTACCGTCTACAAATGCCAAAATGTTCATCTCTTTCATTACATTTATGAAGTGATTAGTCTCCTCCTCACTCCAAAAGTGTGGTGTGGTCTTGCCATGTTTATAAGAACTTCCTGGACTCGAAAGACGTTGTTCTGCATTCTAAACAGTCTCCCCGCTTCTTCACTTCCTGTGTCAATCACGTTGGTTGCTTAGCAACAATGCTGAGAACGGCAAATGAGCTTCAGCAGCAGCTCAAGAACGGGAGCCTTTGATGAATCGTTCATTACAGTCTCAAATATAACCAATGGTGGCATGTCGGTTTATAAGAATCTTTTTGCCCAGAAGAAAAAAGAGCTACAACAACGACCCATAACTATTTTCTTCTCTGGAAAAAACACTCCTGCACCGCGGCTTTAGGAGAAAAAGATGCTACAGAGTCGGGATGCAGCGGCTCAGAAGAGCAGTGGAATACGTGCGAAGTGGGGCTGATCTCCGCAATTTGAAGCTTTCTATAATAATTGTAAAAATAATTTCACTTATCATGGGTTCTTTTTGGAACGTAACCTCTGCGAAAAACCAGGGATTACTGTAATGACAATATCTCCACGTTGCAAAACTCGCCTTCTCTTGGCTCATGACCGTCATGTTTCTGAACGCACACACACTACCTTTCCTCCGGTCTCCGCGTGTGGGGAAAAAAGCTTCACTGTAGCCAGAAATAACAGAATAATGCACCGTTTGGTAACGGTAATTGCGTTACTGAATTTAAAAAGTAATGCGTTAGAGTATTAGTTACCGCAAAACTAACGGCGTTACTGTAACGCGTTACTAAATAACGCGTTAGTCCCAACACTGTACATGACCAAATATTCGGGTTAGAAAAGGAGTAACCCAGGGGTCATTTTCGTGTTTTTAAAAACCGGAATATGAGCAAATTCCGGTTATTCAAAGGGGTTATTGGTGTTTACATGGCCGTGCACAATATTGCTAATATTCGGGGTTATTGACTGCATGTAAACAAAGTCAATATGACATCCTCCTGGAGGGTTTTGGCCCAAATCATGATCCTCCCTGAGCCGTGCTCGCCCCCATTAACCCACGAAACATCTTCCCAGCAGCGATGCAGATCGGCCAGGATCTCCTTCATAAACTCCAGGCGTGCACCGGTGAGTTGGAGCGCAGCGTCTTCCTCTCTGGCGTTAGGCGTACATGCTACAAACTCATGCAACAGAGCAGTTTGTCCGTTCCAGCCATGTTTTCAAGCCTTCAGATGCTAATCGTGAATTCCTCTTCAACTCATTAAGGATTCTGAGTCGCGGTGTCATGTTGGCTGGACGTCAGCTTCCAAGGGAGAGCAGCTGTCTCCATTTACTGACAGATGCGGATGATTTTTATACCCCTTTTCCAGCCTCTCCACATCTGCACATGCTTGTTCTGTGCAGCAAACTTAAAAACTGTTGTCTTATAAATCAAACAAAACCTCTCAATGCATTTCAGGGATTCATTTACTGCACTCCGGGAGACAGGGCCACTGACATTGATTCACTTTTATTGGCGTAATTAAACACTTCCCGTGATATCACAGTGTGCAGAGGACACGAATCTAAGGTGATCATGATAACAAAACAGGACGCCTGAAGGGAACATTATTCTGCATGTTCCGCTCAGTTTTCACTCATGTCTTGAGTGGAAGGAATGTACTAACTTCTTTTTTTTTAACATTGGTCAAGTTTATTGATGTTGGAATGGTCTTCATTTTCACAGTGCTTCGCAGGCCTTGTTGAACACTAAAAGTTAAAAAAAGATTTTCGTGAATAAAGTGGAAATTTCGCCTTTTTTCTCAACATTTCAACTTTATCCACGAAATGTTGACTCTTTTCTCAAAATTTTTACTTTTTTCTAGAAATTGTACTTAAACATTAATCTCGACATTTCGACTTTTTTCTCAACATTTTGACTTTTTTCTCGAAATTGTAATTCAACATTAATCTCGACATTTCAACTTTTTTCTCAAAGTGCACAATAAAAAAAAAATCTTCCCCTCTCAAATATTTTTTCTCCTGCATGGCCCTAAAGCCTCATTTAAGGTTCTGCGTTAAACCAATGCAGAGCCTACGCCGTTGCTATGACACCGCCGTGAACCCTACAGACTTTTCCGTCACTCCATTTCCCGCTTTCCAAAACTTCTGGCTTTTCCGGTCACAGTGAATCAAAGAGATAAGGACAACTATTGTGCAAAAAACCAAGGCTGCGTCCAAAATCCTAATCCTCTAATGAGTAGCAAAAACAGTATGTGAGATTTTTTTAGTGCGTCCGAAACATTAGTACGTACTCAATAGTATGCGCTATCCATACTCATTCCAGAGAAATTTATTAGTGTGGATTGATGACGTGGTCCTGTTGGCTTCATCGGACCGGGTCCTTCAGCATGTGCTGGGGCGGTTTGCGGCCGAGTGAGGCCGACGCGGCAGGGATGAGAATCAGCACCTCCAAAACCAAGGCCATGGTTTTCCATCGGGAAAGGGTGGTGTTCCTTCTCCGGGTGGGTGGAGAAGTCCTGCCTCAGGTGGAGGAGTTCAAGTATCTCGGGATCTTGTTCACGAGTGAGGGAACGATGGAGCGTGAGATTGACAGACGGATCGGTGCAGCGTCCGCAGTTATGCGGTCGGTGTACCGGACCGTCGTGATGAAGAGGGAGCTGAGTCGAAAGGCGAAGCTCTCGATTTACCGGTCAATCTACGCACCTACCCTCACCTATGGTCATGAACTTTGGGTAGTGACCGAAAGGACAAGATCGCGGATACAAGCGGCTGAGATGAGTTTCCTCCGCAGGGTGGCTGGACGCTCCCTTAGAGATGAGTTTCCTCCGCCGGGATGGCTGGACGCTCCCTTAGAGATGAGTTTCCTCCGCAGGGTGGCTGGACGCTCCCTTAGAGATAGGGTGAGGAGTTCGGTCACCCGGGAGGAGCTCGGAGTCGAGCCGCTGCTCCTTCATATTGAGAGGAGTCAGCTGAGGTGGCTTGGACATCTGTACCGGATCCTCCTGGACGCCTCCCTAGGGAGGTGTTCCAGGCATGTCCCTCCTCCCTAGGGAGGTGTTCCAGGCATGTCCCACCGGGAGGAGACCCCGGGGAAGACCCAGGACACGCTGGAGAGACAATGTCTCTCGGCTGGCCTGGGAACGCCTAGGACTCCCCCCGGAAGAGCTGGAGGAAGTGTCTGGGGTGAAGGAAGTCTGGGCATCACTGTTGAGACTGCTGCCCCTGCAACCCGGGAACGGATAAGCAGCGGACGATGGATGGATGGATGGATAATATTATTATATAATATTAATATTATAATATTCGTATATAATAATATTATAAAATGTCATCTTGTTTCGGCCAGGATAAACAGGAAATAGCGGAGCGGTGCTGCTACTGCTGCTGTGACACGTCACTTCCTCCCAACAGCAGGAAGTGACGTGTGT
>NC_084598.1:40961451-40963963 GCF_033807715.1 Cololabis saira
TTTAGACGCTGCATCGTCTGTGTCCCGCGGTGCCCCCATGCGCTACCGTTATAAGGAGAAGCGGCTCGCAAAAAACTCCTAATATCTTCCTAAGGACTCCAAATGACACCAAACACCTCTGGGTGAGTATACAACCATAAAAAATGCCAGAAATAAGGTCCAGGTTGTAAAAAACCGAACTTTCCCTTTAAACATAACAGTTCTTTAAAGTGAGAAGAAGCTGAGTGCTTGAACACTTTACATGTAAAAAGAATCATTTTAAATTTCCTTCTGGACTAGACAGGGAGCTGAGATTGGGGGACATAATGACTCTCCTGCTAAACCTCACCATAACTCATGTTGCTGCATTTTTGGATCAGCTGGAGGCTTTTCGGGGTCATTTAAGGACATCCTGTTATCGTGGAATTTCAGTCGCCCCAATGTAATAATATAAAATAAGAAGGGAAATTAAATCAGCACGACAGGTAACGGCCAAAGTTATGATGTAAGAATATCGATCGAACTGGGGTAACCGGGAAAACGATGGACTCTCCGTCTGGAATACACCAATCCTCCTTACAGCAGCAGACAGGAAAAAAGGAAAACCCTCAACATTTCCTTTACAAACTCAGATTCAGTTCAGGGCTTAGGTCAGTAAAGACAGGAATGAAAAATAAAATCTGATAAATTCTGCTTTTAAATTGTCTGTAAAATCGTTTTACAGAAAACTGAACAGCCTCGGTAAACAAGGTTACAGGGCCCTCCTCCCCTCCGACTCATTTATTTTGATCATTGGCTTTCTCCAGAAATATCGCTCACTGTCACGGTGCCAACGTGAAACCTCTCCAGGCTTCTGATTCTTGTTGTGGCAAAGTATCGTGCCCTTCCTCGGAAAAACCACCACCGACCGGCTCCTTCCAGCTGCCGCTCGTCCTTTCAGGGAAGGGAAGGATGGATGGATACAAAGGGTGAATCATTACTAATTACAGAGTGGGTTATTTGATGATTGAAGAGCTTTAATAAAACCTCCCAGGGGGTGACACAGTATAGCACCACAGGAGCTGATCGTTCCCCCGGAATTCTTCTGCCAAGGAGACAAATTCAACTTCTCTCTGGGGGGGAGGAGGGCCTGGAAGAGTCAGTCCGTGTGCAATAACTGTGCAATAATAGTCAAGGGGCAACTTTAGAAAAGAGCCTCCCTTAAGACTTTTGCTCACTAGGAATGGGCGATATTTTACCGTTCACGATAAACCGTCAAAATAATTCCTCACGGTAAGAATTTGTATCTCACGGTAAAAATGATAAATTCACGTCGATGACGTTTTTGTGTAAAACTGATTTATGGTTCTGTGTTAAATCCACGCACAACGTACGTGAAGGAGAAGGAAGGAAGGAAGGGAAGGAAGGAAGGAAGTAGAGGAAGGAAGGAAGGAAGGAAGGAAGGAAGGAAGGAAGGAAGGAAGGAAGGAAGGAAGGAAGAAGGAGGAAGGAAGGAAGGAAGGAAGGAAGGAAGGAAGGAAGGAAGGAAGGAAGGAAGGAAGGAAGGAAGGAAGGAAGGAAGGAGAGGAAGGGAAGGAAGGAAGGAAGGAAGGAAGGAAGGAAGGAAGGAAGGAAGGAAGGAAGGAAGGAAGGAAGGAAGGAAGAAGGAAGGGAAGGAAGGAAGGAAGGAAGGAAGGAAGGAAGGAAGGAAGGAAGGAAGGAAGGAAGGAAGGAAGGAAGGAAGGAAGGAAGGAAGGAAGGAAGGAAGGAAGGAAGGAAGGAAGGAAGGATGAGGAAGGAAGGAAGGAAGGAAGAAGGAAGGAAGGAAGGAAGGATGAAGGAAGGAGAGGAAGGAAGGAAGGGAAGGAAGGAAGGAAGAGAAGGAAGAAGGAGAAGAGAAGGAAGGAAGGAAGGTAGGAAGGAAGGAAGGAAGGAAGAGAAGGAAGGAAGGAAGGAGAAGTGAAGGAAGGAAGGAAGGAAGGGAAGGATAGAGGAAGGAAGGAAGGAAGAAGGAAGTAGGAAGGAAGGAGAAGGAAGAAGGAAGGAGAAGGAAGGAAGGTAGAAGGAAGGTAAGGAAGGAAGGAAGGAAGGAAGGAAGGAAGGAAGGAAGGAAGGAGAGGAAGGATAGGAAGGAAGGAAGGTAGGAAGGAAGGAAGGAAGGATGGAAGGTAGGTAGGAAGGAAGGATGGAAGGAAGAAAGGAAGGAAGGAAGGAAGAGAAGGAAGAAGATTAGATTGAAAAGAAGTGAAAGAAATGAAAAGAAGGATTAAATTCCGTTGATAAGTTTTTGTGTAACAAACATTGCGGATCTGAGAGTGAGATAGATTTAAAGTTAAAGGAAGTTGGAGTTGAATTGGTATTTTTTTTATCGTCATTTTTCGTTTATCGTTATCGGATAAATGCCAGAAATTATCGTGATACATTTTTTTGTCCATACCGCCATCCCTATTGCTCACATGTCTGGGTAAAGTTTGACAACCTATTTTTTTGTTAGAACAAATCTATAGAAGGAATTTTAGGGGTGTTGTCATCTTGAATTATTTAGCTGGTGACC
>NC_084598.1:40964463-40979463 GCF_033807715.1 Cololabis saira
AATAACACCAGAAAAATAACTTATTTGACAATTTTCACCTGTTTCAGGTAAATTTTCACTTGAAATAAGTAGGAAAATCTGCCAGTGGACAAGATTTATCTTCTTATTACAAGCAAAAAAAATCTTGTTCCACTGGCAGATTTTTCTACTTATTTCAAGTGAAAATCTACTTGAAACAGGTGAAAATTGTTGTTTTTTCCAGTGATGAGTCTTGTTTTAAGTGTAATGAGATTTTTTTTACTAAAATTAGACATTTTAACTAGAAATGAGACAAATATTCTTGTTAAGATTTTGAGTTTTTGCAGTGATCCATGTTACTTATCCTGTGAAGGACAGAGTTATTGATAAGTTCAGAAAAGTGTTTTTTATTGTTGTGTTTTGATGTATTTGATGTAAGCCCAGTGCATATTTAAAGCTTACAGAAGGCTGCATTTAACTGCTGCTATGTCATTCCTGCAGTATTTCTGCAGGTGTTTTGGTCACTGCTATTATTTGTAATATATTATATTATTTGTAATCAGCACAAATTATCTGTCCCCATATGATAAAATCCACCATCCCCCCTGATTATTTTTTACAACTCGAGTACTGCGTATATACGTATCCGCCCCATGGAGCTGCTGCGATACGTCAACGCCGCCGCCATATTGGATGTTTAAGACTGCGCTGTAAACTAATACAAGTAAATGGACTTATTTTCATAAAGCGCCTTTCTACAAAGAAATGTACGTTTTACATCTCATTTATTAATTCACACATGCACTAATATACTTGGGAAACAGTTAGGCACCAAATGTAATATACCGTATTTTCTGGAGTATAAGCCGCTACTTTTTTCATAGGTTTTCAACCGTGCAGCTTATACAAAGGTGCGGCTAATCTGTGGATTTTTCTTCCACCGCTAGGGGGAGTGCTAACCGGAATTAGAATAAAAACTAAGACAAAATAAATGCAAAGAAGAATACGCTACTTCTTCTTTAGCAGATAGAAGTAGAAGCAGATTTCAAACAGATAAACAGATAAATAAATAGCGGTTATTTTCTCTTGGTTCTGTCCCGTTTTAATCAGCAAAGTTGCTGCCGTGTTAAAAGACACTGTTAGGAAAGATCTATTTAGGTACAAACATGTACATCATTTACAGTTCAAAATCCTTTTGTACATCTAGTAAATATCTAATCTAACAACAGAAATATCTGCGGCTTGCATATCTTTTTTTCTAAATAGAGCGGATGCGGCTTATATATCTTTTTATTATTGTTTTTTTTTTAATAGAGCTGATGCGACTTATATGCAGGTGCGGCTTATAGTCCAGAAAATATGGTACTTATTTTTCTCAGATGGCAAAAATAAGAACTTTATTGATCCCACATAGGAGTAATTCATGTTATATAAGCTATAGAGAACAAGGTAGTGCCGAAAAACAATATATATCCCCCCTCACAAAAATAAGAAGAATAGAGAAACACATTTTCTCATCAACAAAACATATTTAACATTTTTCAAGTAACAAAAAAACATATTTGAACCATTTTTCAGATAATAAAATAACATTTGAACCATTTTTCAGACAATAAAATAACATTTGAACCATTTTTCAGACAATAAAATAACATTTGAACCATTTTTCAGACAACAAAATAACATTTGAACCATTTTTCAGACAATAAAATAACATTTGAACCATTTTTCAGACAATAAAATAACATTTGAACCAAAGAAATTTACATTTAAGTCTCATTTACAGTATATCCCCCCTCACAAAAATAAGAAAAATAGAGAAACATATTTTCTCATCAACAAAACATGTTATTTTATTGTCTGAAAAATGGTTCAAATGTTATTTTGTTGTCTGAAAAATGGTTCAAATGTTATTTTATTGTCTGAAAAATGGTTCAAATGTTATTTTATTGTCTGAAAAATGGTTCAAATATGTTTTTTTGTTACTTGAAAAATGTTAAATATGTTTTGTTGATGAGAAAATATGTTTCTCTATTTTTCTTATTTTTGTGAGGGGGGATATACTGTAAATGAGACTTAAATGTAAATTTCTTTGTAGAAAGGCGCTTTATGAAAATAAGTCCATTTACTTGTATTAGTTTCCAGCACAGTCTTGCCACATCCAATATGGCGGCGACGTTGACGTTTGATTTGATTCTTTTAAATCGCTACTCATTTCGTTCATGCTAAAAACAAAGCAGACAAAAACACAAGAAACATCTCCGTCCCATCCACGTTTTTATTATTCCTTTTCTTCATTTTTGCCTGTTTTATGCTGTTTGGCAGTCACATGGTCAGCTTTACATCTTCAGCCAACGGTTCTTGTGTCGTGGTACGTAAAGTTGCTTTCGTCAATGAAAATTATGACGAATAAAAACCAGACTAAAATGTAGATTACAAAATAGAAACTTTGCTAAAATGTGTCTTCATTTGTGTTGACCAAAACGAGACGAAATGTTCTAACAAAGATCCTTAATGTCCATGTTTTCAGTAGTTTCTCTGGTTTAATGTCCATGTTTCCAGTAGTTTCTCTGGTTTAATGTCCATGTTTTCAGCAGTTTCTCTGGTTTAATGTCCATGTTTTCAGTAGTTTCTCTGGTTTAATGTTCATGTTTTCAGTAGTTTCTCTGGTTTAATGTCCATGTTTTCAGTAGTTTCTCTGGTTTAATGTCCATGTTTCCAGTAGTTTCTCTGGTTTAATGTCCATGTTTCCAGTAGTTTCTCTGGTTTAATGTCCATGTTTTCAGTAGTTTCTCTGGTTTAATGTTCATGTTTTCAGTAGTTTCTCTGGTTTAATGTCCATGTTTTCAGTAGTTTCTCTGGTTTAATGTCCATGTTTTCAGTAGTTTCTCTGGTTTAATGTCCATGTTTTCAGTAGTTTCTCTGGTTTAATGTCCATGTTTTCAGTAGTTTCTCTGGTTTAATGTCCATGTTTTCAGTAGTTTCTCTGGTTTAATGTCCATGTTTTCAGTAGTTTCTCTGGTTTAATGTCCATGTTTTCAGTAGTTTCTCTGGTTTAATGTCCATGTTTTCAGTAGTTTCTCTGGTTTAATGTCCATGTTTTCAGTAGTTTCTCTGGTTTAATGTCCATGTTTTCAGTAGTTTCTCTGGTTTAATGTCCATGTTTTCAGTAGTTTCTCTGGTTTAGTTCTGCTGGGTGACGTTAGTCCTCAATCCCAGTCGCTGCAGCAGGAATCAGATCCAGAAGATGCAGCTGCAGTGTCTTCTGTATCTGGAATGAATGTATTCTTGAGTCTATAAGGTAACAATAATATAATAATAAGATAACCTTTTTTGAATTGTAAAAAGGGGTTTGGCTAAATACAATCTTTGTCTAAAACTAGACTAAAATGCACTGCAAAAACTCAAAAATCTTACCAGGAATATTTGTCTTATTTCTAGTTAAAATGTCTAATTTTTAGTCAAAAAATCTCATTACAAGAGTCATTACCAGAAAAATAACTTGTTATTTGACAATTTTCACCTGTTTCAAGTACATTTTCACTTGAAATAAGTGGAAAAATCTGCCAGTGGAACAAGATTTATCTTCTCATTACAAGCAAAAAAATCTTTTAGTTTTAGTCACGTTCATTCTCCTTTTAGTCGTGTTTTAGTCGAAGTTTCAGTCGACTAAAAGTCTGAGCATTTTAGTCTTATTTCAGAATTGTCCAGGACCACACTGCAACATTCAAAATAATTTTCACCTGTTTCAAGTAGATTTTCACTTAAAATAAGTAGAAAAATCTGCCAGTGGAACAAGATTTTTCTGCTTGTAATAAGAAGATAAATCTTGTTCCACTGGCAGATTTTTCTACTTATTTTAAGTGAAAATCTACTTGAAACAGGTGAAAATTGTTGTTTTTTCCAGTGATGAGTCTTGTTTTAAGTGTAATGAGATTTTTTTTGGACTAAAAATGAGACATTTTAACTAGAAATAAGACAAATATTCTTTTAAGATTTTGAGTTTTTGCAGTGTGGTCCTGGACAATTCTGACTAAAACTAGACTAAAATGCTCAGACTTTTAGTCGACTGAAACTTGACACGACTAAAAGGAGAATGAACGTGACTAAAACTAATAAAAACTAAAGTGATAGCTTGACCCAAAGACTAGACTAAAACTAAAATTGAAACAGGCTGACAGAAACAACACTGGTGGTAGAGCGTGATGCAGACGCGCCGGCGGAAGGTTAGCGGTTAGCGGTCCCTATCAGGCGGGTTTTACCCCGTAACTAGTGAATACCCACCTAAAGATGCTGTTGCAGAGGAAGCACTTGCTTAAACTGGTGTTTTTAATAAAGTTCCATTGCTTCTATTGTACCAACGTGAGCATGCTGCGTTTGTTTATCCCAGTGTCTTACATGATGTTTGGGCGTTTTCCAGCAGAATGATCCCAAGCACTGCCACACTAAGTTGTAGGTTTCGTTGTTTTTCTCAGTAATTGAGGAAATTTCAGCTTTTCCGCACAAGTATCGGCCAATGAAATTGCGGCGGCACAGCATGTGCTTGCCGGTGAAATTGCACATGTGAGTCAGACTGTCTCAAAGCATGTGGTTAACTTCTGTCCTTTCCTGACATTTTCATCTTCAATTCATCACCATGAGTAAAAGAGATTGTGCAAAAATAAACCGACAATAATCGAGACTTGACAAAAGAATCACGCTCCACCCCCCCCAGAGATCACTGCACATCTGCAGACACATGGCTTCTGCATCGTATGAGACTACGAGCAAAAAATTATAAAAATAAATAAATAAAATTAAAAAATAAATAATAAAATAATAAATAAAAAATAATAATAATAAAAAAATAAAAAATAAAAAAATAATAATAAAAAAAAAGTAAAAAAAATAAAATAATAATAATAAAAAAAAGAGACTACGAGCACGCTTGAGTGACTGCAAGAGCGCACGTTTTGCATGTATCTGGAGATGCTTGCAGGCTGATGTATGGCTGTATGGCAGAGGAGTACATGCCGTCCGCCGTGTTTTGTTCTTCCTCCAACCAGAGGTGTCAAAAGTATTCACATTCATTACTCAGGTAGAAGTATAGATACTAGAGTTTAAAAATACTCCTGTAGAAGTTGAAGTATCAACTCAAGTTTTTTTACTCAAGTAAAAGTATAAAAGTACTGGTTTCAAACCTACTTAAAGTATAAAAGTAAAAGTAATGTAAGGGGGAAAAAACCATTAAGGACAAAAGCCATTGAAAATGAATGCATCTTAGTATAATGCAAATATATTAAAGAAGCATATATGTGTACTATTGAGCATTAACATGTGTTTCAGAGAGCAGCAGATATGATGACTAGTTGCCTATAAGTATTGTAATGGTGCAAAAAGTCAAACTTCAGAGGCATGTTATCATTTATCCTAACCTTTATTGGAATGTACATCCAAGTTTAGTTGCAGGAATCTGAGGGAACGGATGTAAGAACAAAACTGGACAAGAACATCTGAAACAACCACAACCAAATTCACTCTATCCGGATGGAGCAATTTAACTGGATCGTTTTTTTTAAAGGCCGAAATGAAATAGAGTAACGAGGCTGTTTTTAAAATGTAAGGAGTAAAAAGTACAGATAATTGTGTGAAAATGTAAGGAGTAAAAGTAAAACGTTGTCTGAAAAATAATTACTCCAGTGAAGTATAGATAACCAAAATTTCTACTTAAGTAAGGTAACAAAGTATTTGTACTTTGTTACTTGACACCTCTGCCTCCAACACAACAGGTGCAAATCTAGATAAGCTTTCTCCATTTATCCTGCCTAATTTCCCCAGAGGACGGGGAGAGTGGGGGGGAGAGAGGAAGAAGGTACGGGGGACTTATGTAAGCGCTTCTGCAGCTGAACGTATGGAAAACAAGGCATGTGCTCTCCGGGGCCGGCGGCGGATGCACGTGTTTACATTGTGTTGCTGCTTTGTGTGTGGCGTGTTTATTTCATCTTTAAAAAAAACAGAGCGAAGCAGAAGAAAAAGTGAAAGAACAACTCTGCCGGTAACGCCTCAGAGGGGAGGGTTATACATAGATAATTACACACTGGTGTGCCAGCAGCATCTAACTTAAGCTTGCTTATTCAGACCTAGAAATGAATCACACAGATGTGCTCAGTGAGTGAACTTCAGGACAGGACGTTCGACAACATAAACACACACCGTACACCGTCTCTCCCTCTCCCTCTCCCTCTCTCTCTCACACACACACACACACACACACGTGTGCACAAAAACATGACGCAATGTCCTCAACTTTCTTTGTCAAACAGTTGCCAGCGCCAACTGCACTTTGCCCTCGGCATCTCAGCTCCATATTTATACCGCTCGTGAAGTCCCGCTGCTACGTAACCACCCGACTGTTATGCAACACGGGCCCGACTCCGCTTGAATATTTTAGACCGTGCATTTTAAAACGCCGTGCATTGTTGGGGCAATAAGCTCCCTGCAAACGCTCAGGTTAAATCTTTCATGTGAGCAGGGAGAAGGGAGTTATCCGTGTGTGTGTTTGTGCAAAAAGGAAGGGTTGGGGAGGGGGGCAAAAAAACATAAAACAAGCTTGGTCAGTATGTGAGAGTCTTAGGAACGCTTTGAATGCGTAGGTAAAAGCGATTTAGGGCTGAGAAGGAATTAGACTATAAAGCTCCAGCGTCTTAATGTGTGATGGACTTACGTCGGTTGTGAATGTGCTGGGGGATCTGATTGAAGGGAGGGAAAAGAAACGGAGCCGATGAGGGCCGAGCTGCACGTCCTGCACGACGCCGTTAGTTCACTTGACATGCTTTGGGTAAATATTTGACCACGAGTGACCCTGCTCGGCAGGTTTGGTGCATGCTGGGAGGAGGCCGGGGAGGGAAGTGAGGGGCCTGTGCAGACGGCTCACGCAGAATCAACCTAAAGCAATTTAAAACTAATTGTCTCACCCTAATCTGCTCACACGATGCTGACGCAACACACTCACCTGATACTCGGCCTCACTTACTGTCAGTACTGGAGTTGAGGGGGGATGAGGGGGGACGGCATCCCCCCCTGAAATAAAAACGGTCCAAATCATCCCCCTGTAAAACTGCCATCCCCCCTTTCCATCCCTTATGTCATTTCATCAATGAATGTGGTTTTACTGCTATTTCAACATTTAGAGTCATCACCAGAAAAATAACTTATTTGACAATTTTCACCTGTTTCAAGTAAATTTTCACTTGAAATAAGTAGAAAAATCTGCCAGTGGAACAAGATTTATCTTCTCATTACAAGCAAAAAAAAATCTTGTTCCACTGGCAGATTTTTCTACTTATTTTAAGTGAAAATCTACTTGAAACAGGTGAAAATTGTTGTTTTTTCCAGTGATGAGTCTTGTTTTAAGTGTAATGAGATTTCTTTTACTAAAATGAGACATTTTAACTAGAAATAAGACAAATATTCTTGTTAAGATTTAGAGTTTTTGCAGTGATCCATGTTACTTATCCTGTGAAGGACAGAGTCATATTCAAGTTCAAGTTCAGAAAAGTGTTTTTTATTGTTGTGTTTTGATGTATTTGATGTAAGCCCAGTGGATATTTAAAGCTTACAGAAGGCTGCATTTAACTGCTGCTATGTCATTCCTGCAGTATTTCTGCAGGTGTTTTGGTCACTGCTATTATTTGTAATATATTATATTATTTGTAATCAGCACAAATTATCTGTCCCCATATGATAAAATTCACCACCCCCCCTGATGTTTTTTTATAACTCGAGTACTGCTTACTGTACCATCCAACAGTTTCTCTCTCTGCTTCATTTTATTTGTTATTTAAGTGTACTCTTAAATGAAATACTTATGATTTTTGAAAACCGCGCAAAGTTATGGATAAGCCCTGAATGCAGGCATTGTGACGTAGAATTATCAAATTGGTTTGATTCACTGCACGAATCGGCACAGATTACTTTTGTAATACTGTATTTGACCCGGTCTTTGTACGTTTTAACCGTATAGAAACGTCATTCTTGCCATTGTAAGAATGAGATGAACCTGCTGGATCTACTGCCCTTACTTTTTAACAACCTGTGCTTTTTATTATTTTACCTCTTTTCTTTTTTGTATAGATATATTTATTGAAGGCAATAAAAAAATAAGATTTACAATAACAATATAAATCAATATTTTCCCCCTTTTTTTACTTTTCATAACAATAATTAAACAAAAATGAATAAATAATAATAATAATAACAAGAGAAAAAGAAAGAAAGAAAGAAAGAAAAAATAATATAAAATAAAATGGAAAAAAATAGATTACATCATTCAAAATCATTTAGCTTCTTTTCACATATGCCTATCAATACTGGGGCAAATTAATAATAAAGTAAATAATCAAGTCCTGCAAAAACACATTCATTAATATAGTATATGATTCAGATCATTAGTCCAATAAAGGCAAAACATCCAAAAAGGGTCGCTCTTTTCTTATCATTTTATTTCATTTTATTTGTTATTTACTGTTTAATTGTCTCTTGCCGCTTTTAATGTTGATGTAAAGCACTTTGAATTACCTTGTGTTGAATTGTGCTGTACAAATAAACTTGCCTTGCCTTGCCTTTGTTAACGTTCTGCTTTTTCCTCGCTATACTGTACGTACTTAACCACCGGTTATTTGCGGGGTCCACGCTTACGAGCCATCAGAAGCAGGATCCGGATCCAGAGCGCGGACTGGGGAAGGTTTTAAAAGATTGATTGCGAGCCGTAGCCGTGGCTGCAGATGAGTGATGGCAGGGAGAGGCCGAGGGCCGGCGGGCGGACGCAGGGCGGATGTTGGGGCCGGTTGAGGCAGGTGTGGTCGTCGGGGTGAGCGAGCATGCAGGGTGAAGTCTCGGTGAGCGTGCAAGCTGCTATCTGACACACACACACACACACACAAAAGGCTGGAAAAAGCACACGGAGAACACTGAACTGTCAACAGTCGACACGTGGCTGTGGGGACAGTCTGGCTGAGGCCGCGTTTACACGTAGCAAAAACCGTGGAGTTTTCATGCGTTTTGGCCGAAAAACGAAGCTCAAAGTCACCAAAAACGATTATTTCTGAAAACTCCGGCCGAAGTGGAGATTTGCAAAAACTCCGTCTTCACGTTTGCTTGTAAACGGAGGGAAACGGACATTTAGGCTTCAGAAACGTCACATTATTGCGACAGAATCGTCACCAGCGTCATGAGTGCGACCTGTGTTTACAATTTGTTTGGCTACTGTAGTCACTCGTGTCATTTGTTAATGTTTTTTTCCAGGATTCTGATTGGCTAGCTTGACTTTATCTTCTCGTTACACTGCCCCCTGTAGGTTTGGCTGCTCATAGCACCTTAACAGCATATTTATGCGGGTTCGTTAAATGAAGAGATTTTGAAAACGATCTGATGTAAAATGATGGTATTTTTCAAAACGTAGAGCGGGAAATATCCGTTTTTGCAAATACCCGACTATGGCCACGGTTACATGATGTTTTTTAATTCAGAATTAATTATTCAGAATTAAATAATTCAGAATTAAACTATTTTCTTTCAAGTTTAGATGGAAATAGTAATTCCGAATTGAGGTTTACATGGAAAACACGTTTGTTCGGCTTTATCCAATTCCTCTTAAGGTCTGGGGGTTGGGAAGGTTCTGATTGGATAGGGGGGCGGACCGGAAGTTAAACTACCGGAAGAAAAACAAACTTAGCCGATTAGCAAAAACACGCAGGACCACATTATTAGCATTGTTTTTGGATTTGTTTTGATTTTATTTTTGAAGCAGCTGCACAACAACACCATGTCGGTGATTTTCTTTCGTGGAAACTGCAAGCTATTTATTAAATAAATGGTCTCTGCTCTTGACCAGCGTTTACTGCGTGCTGCCATCTTGAAACTTTGTTTGGAAAACTAGCCCAGCGTGGAATATAAGCGTCATGGAGACAGACGGGCGAGGGAACGAGCAGCGCAGAAAAACCGGAATTAATTTAAAACGGAATGAGTGTATACATTTATTCTATTCGGATTTAAAATCAGAATAAACCAGCCACTTACTTCGGAATCAAGTTCAATTCGGAATGGCCATTTTCATTTGGAATTATGTGTTTACATGGACTACGTTTACATGCAGTCAAAATTCAGGTTATTGCTAATATTCCGGTTACTGAAACATTTGGAATATTCCGTTTCCATGTGTGAGCAAACAGGGTTATCCCTGTTTACACGGTAATTAATCATTTGGGATATCTGGATCAAACCAGCGACGCACGGAGAACATCATGACGCAATTCCTGTAATTTCCGCTTCATCTTCCTGTATCCAAATTCAAAACAAATGCCGCTTCGCGCAACTTTTCGCTCACCTTCTTTTAAATCTGGCTATCCCGGTACTTTCTTACGGTGGCCGAGACCCGCCATTGCTGAAAATAAAAGTAACGCTGCAAACAGAAACAAACGCCGCTGCAAATAAAATAAACGCTTAGCAAATAAAATAAACGCTGCAAACAAAAAGAAACTCCGGTGCAAATAAAAGAAACGCTGCAAATATAAAGAAACCCCGCTGCAAATAAAATAAAAAAACCACGCAAATAAAAAAGCCACAACGGAAGTGAATTACCGGGGACTATTTTTGCCGATGCACCGGTGTTGCACATTAAAAATGACACGTAGCGACGTTGAACACTAACCTTTTCACTTATTTTCTTGTTCGTTGTTCTTCTTATTCCTCGCTCTTCTTATTTCTTCCTTTTCACTTATTTCCTTTTCGTCTTCTTCTTCTCCTTTCACGTAAATGAGGGCACCGGTGCATCAGCAAAAATAGTCCCCGGTAATTCACTTCTGCTGTGGCTTTTTTATTTGGGTCGTTTTTTTTTTTTAATTTGCAGCGGCGCTTCTTTTATTTGCAGCGTTTCTTTTATTTGCAAAGCGTTTATTTTATTTGCAGTGTTTCTTTTATTTTCAGCAATGGCGGGTCTCGGCCACCGTACTTTCTACCGTCTACAAATTCCAAAATGTTCATATCCTTCATTACATTTATAAAGTGATTAGTCTCCTCCTCACTCCAAAAGTGTGGCGTGGTCTTGCATTTCTCCGTGTTTAGAAGAACTTCCTGGACTCAAAAGACCAGGATTCCTTGTGAACAGAGCATGCGCAGAAAACAGATTCATGTTCCGTTTGATGGGGATATTCCGTTTGGCGTTTACATGACCCAATATTCAGGTTTTAAAAGGAGTAACGCAGGGCTCATATTTGAGTTTTTAAAAACCGGAATATGAGCAAATTCGGGTTATTCAAAGGGGTTATTGGTGTTTACATGGCCGTGAAAAACCAGGTTATTGCTAATATTCCGGCTTTAAAAGGGTTATTGACTGCATGTAAACGCAGTCATGGTAATCTGAATTAAAGAGGAATTAAACTTCTCATGTAAACTTACTGTACGTGTAAACATGTCCTTGATCCCGGCAGGATGACCGGGCCGTGGACCCGGCTGGACCACGCCTCATGGATTACCAGGAGATGAGAAGCAGGTGTGTCGGATAATGAGCGAACAGGAGCCTCAAGAGACACAAGAAGGAGATAAACGAGCCCGCCGGGGCAGACAGACACTCGCATGGATATTAATCTGCAACTAAACATGGTCGTCCCTA
Source organism: Cololabis saira (assembly GCF_033807715.1). Taxonomy (NCBI): domain Eukaryota; kingdom Metazoa; phylum Chordata; class Actinopteri; order Beloniformes; family Belonidae; genus Cololabis; species Cololabis saira. The sequence continues at coordinate 40,976,069 of NC_084598.1, forward strand.
GGCCTGTGTTGAAAAAATCGATTCTCCGATTTTAAATCGATTTTCATATTAATTCCTAAAAATCGATTCATATGTCTAAAGATCGATTTAAAAAAAAGATTTTTTTTTTTTTTTCATCATTACATTACAACTTTTGGTACTTTTTTGTTTATGCCCAAAAAATGAATATTTTGTTGGACACGAGAATAACTGGTGCCATGTTTTTGCCTTTATATATGTTTAAAGGTATGAAAACATTAAAGTTTTCAGTTATAATTGCATAAATTGTCTATATTTCTTTGCTTTATATACTGTCTTGGGGTTACATTTGCATAAATGTTAAAAACCAAATTCTCATAAATGGGGAAAAAATAAAAGCGATTTCTTTCGTCCTCTGTTTTCTCCCTGGATCTGTTTGGTAATTCTGACCCACAATGTTTCTGAAAGCAGTTCTATCAGCATTCTGGGAGCTGATTGGTCCTTACAGCATCATTAGCTGCAATACTTGCTGTTGAATCTCAATATAATACTGGTATTAATATGTTGCATAACTAGACAGTCATATAATTCATGCAACAGCTGAAAAAACTGTTTTATTAACAGTAACCCAAATCAATATCGGATCGAATCGGATCGTGATAATCGATTCTGAATCTTAAGAATCGGAATCGAATCGATTCTTGATATTTGATTCGATCCCCAGCCCTAGTCGTCCCCTCATGTAAGAGAGAAGAAGAAAAGTTTCTTTGGAGTTTAAGTTTGGCACGTTTACCAATTGGGGCAAATTAAGATGTGTTTGCAGACCATAAACAGCGCTGATGAGCATCCCGTCCTGCGGGTGAGCTCGTAAAAGCTGCGCTGATCCACAAACACGCCAAACCAGCTCATTTCAATGATGACCAGAGACGTCAACACAAACAGGGACTCAGCCCGGCTCAGAGCCTCCGACCGGCACACATGTGGATAATCAGGAGTCTGCAACGCTAAAAACAACAACACGGCAGCAGCTCCCTCCTGTTCACGCCACAGAACAAACCGGAGAAGTGCAACTCTGCACGTATGATACAGAAAAAAGACTGTTTATCACGTTTACTTGACAAATCAACTCCTCCACGGGTGTCTGAAGACTTCCTAGTGGTTCAACTACTTTCATATGCGTTTTTTGTCTCTCACGTTTATGTGTTGTCCGATCCCGACCCATAAAAACACAAACAAACGCACGTTTCCAGGTAACAATAAAAAAGGAAAAGTTCTCATTACAAGCTGTTACCAGACAGTTTCACAGTGAACCCTGAAGTTGTAGTGGTAGTTTTTTCCATCCTTTGACCCGGCAGGTTACGGCCTTGCACTCTGACTCCTGACACAGCTCCTTATTTATCTATTTATCTGGGGTTTTTTTCAACTGTCCTTTCTTTTCTACCTCAATTTTTTTTTTTTTTAATTAGTAGTAGTAGTTTATTTTGTTTTGGTCATTTACATTAAAGATATAAAAAAAAAGATACTAATAAGAAGAAAACGAAACGATCGAACAAAACAAAGAAAATTAAAGCTGCAAGCAGCGATGAACGGGCCCTCGCACTCACGGCCACCGCCCCCCATAAGCATATCAGAAATGACACCACCCACGACTTCCTATGGTAAACCATTCAAAAGATATAGCAGAAAAAAGGGACAACCAATCAGAAGAAGGGGCGGGGCTAATTCAGGCCAATGAAGCTCAAGGACTCAATACAGAGTCCCATGACACCACCCACGACTCTCTATGTCAAACCATTCAAAAGTTATGGCAGAGGAATAGTATTCTAGGGGGCGCTGTTGAGCCGTTAGGCCACGCCCATTAATGCAAACCATGAAATATCAAATGTATCGCCAAGTCTGGCTTGCATGCAAAATTTGGTGACTATCAAATATGGACCAATCAGATGAAGGGGGGGGGGGGCGCGCCTTTTGGCGTCTAGCGTTGCCACGGTAACACTTTTGAAAGAGAAAAGTAATGCGTTGTGTCGTAGGATGGATACGCACATTTTGATGTATAACACACCTGGGTGCACATTACGGTTCGGGCCGTATTAACTGCCGAAGGAATGGCATAAATTGCGCCAAAATTACACAATTAATTCAAAATGGCCGACTTCCTGTTTGGTTTCGGCCATGGCGCCAAGAGACTTTTCTTTAAGTTGTGCCATGATACATGTGTGTAGCGATTTTCGTGCATGTACGTCAAACCGTATTGTGGGGCTTGAGGCACAAAGTTTTCTAGGGGGCGCTGTTGAGCCATTAGGCCACGCCCATTAATGCAAACCATGAAATATCACATTTATCACCAGGCCTGACTTGCATGCAAAATTGGTGACTTTTTGGGCACGTTTAGGGGGGCAAAAAGGCCCTCCTTTCGTCAGAAGAAAGAAAGAAAAAAGAAAAAGAAAAAAAATTCCTACAGATACAATAGGGCCTTCGCACTGAAGGTGCTTGGGCCCTAATTAACAAAGAAGAGAAGAAAATAAATGTGGTCACTCACGATTGAGGACAGCATCATTTAGACAGTTGGATATTTAAGCAATAGCTTGTCATAATAAATATATATTTGGTAATAATTAAAGCAGCATGAGGCTCCTTTTAAGAAATGAGACTCTCTAGCGCCACCCTTCACCACGACGGCCGTTGGGGGTACTGCAGCCAACAGTGAAGCCGGTACGGGAGAACGGGGAGAACGCGCATGCAGCGTCATGTGACGTCACATCCACAGGACAGCGCGGGAAATTCCGGTCACAATTGCAGCACATTTTTCAGCACACAGCCTGTTCAAGGCAACGGAGAGATACACTAGAGGGCTCATTCTTTTGGGTTTGGAACGCTTCATCTGACATTATTACTAGAAAACTTAAAACGTATACGAATTTTTTCCATTAATCCTGCTTCAATCTCCTTTAAATGTCTTTTTTTTAATTATCTGAATGCAGGGGGATAAATGAGTGCAAATATTAAGTCAATTAAAGCTGCAAGTGGCGATGAACGGGCCCTTGCGCATGTAATTTCCACCAATAAAGGTCAAGGACTCAAAACTAAGTCCGATGACACCACCCACGACTCTTTATGTCAAACCATTCAAAAGTTATGGCAGAAAATAGGATCTATCAAATATTGACCAATCAGATGAAGGGGGGGGCGCGCTTTTTGGCGTCTATCGTCGCCACGGTAACACTTTTGACTGAGAAAGGATGGAGACGCACATTTTGATGTATAACACACCTGGGTGCACGTTACGGTTCGGGCGAAGAAACGGCCGAATAAATGGCATAAATTGCGCCAAAATTACGCGATTAATTCAAAATGGCCGACTTCCTGTTGGGTTTCGGCCATGGCGCCAAGAGACTTTTCTTTAAGTTGCGACATGATACAGGTGTGTACCGATTTTC
>NC_084598.1:40986963-40991963 GCF_033807715.1 Cololabis saira
ATTGCTCCCTAAAGACACTTTTCCTCTAGTACAGGGGTGTCAAAGAGAGATTTTCATGCAGCCTGCGAGAAGTTTCCAACGCAAAAAAACGAAATGTTAATTTACTAAAAAGGAAGGCATAAATAATTGCCATGAATCGCAGCATATCCGATAATATATTTCTTCTACAAATCCATCGTTATTCCACAAAGAGAGCAGTTTTCGACATTTTTTTTGTTTTCTAGAATGCATTTGCCGATTTAATTTCTTTGTAGACGGTCGTTTATTTTTATTAACTGACTACTATTATATATTTTCGCAGGAAAAATATCACTGCTAAAAAAGATGATAGAAGATATTTATTCAGAGAATTTCAGTTTTGAATACGAGGATAGTGACAAAGTAAAACAGTTAAAAGAGAAGTGCTGACTTTTTCGGCACACTGGCGTAAATATCCGCGCCAATTTTTAAAAATTGTACTGGAAAAATCTCTAAATCCGAAAGAAACACTCTTGGATGTAATAAGAAAGATTTGCTTTTAATTAAATTTCCTATAAAAAAGCGAAATATAAAAAAAACATACTTGTTTCTGTTTATCTTTGTAAAATGATATTAAAAGTATCTTACATAATTTGAAAAAAAAACGAGAAATTTCAGAAAAAGATCCTGAAGAAATATATTTTACATAATTAGAGTGTAAACAAAGTGCATATTTCCTTTAAAAGTAACTAAACTGATATTGGATTAGATAACAATAGTAAAAAAAAAGAATTAGAAAAAAAAATGTTTGCACCGTTTTTGTTATTTTGAGCGTGCGGCCCACGAGAAAAAAATTGGTCAAATCCGGTCCGCCAAGCAAAATGAGTTTGACACCCCTGCTCTAGTTCTTACTCAGCTCGGCTCCACTTGGTTTGGTTCTTTCCCACTAGGGGTCTAACGTGCCGAGTTGATACTTTTCTGTAACTATTCTGCCGAGGTTCTAAGCGGCAGAGTCGGGCTGTGACATCATCACACTCCAGGCCACCGATTGGTCGGGGGGTTGGGACGTCTGAGTCAGGATGTGACATCAGAGAAAGAGACTCTGACGGAGATTCTTGTTCGTTTTATTCGACAGGCAATGGCAGCTAGGGTCGCCACCCGTCCCGTAAAATACGGAATTGTCCTTTATTTGAGAAAAAAATGTTGCGTCCCGTATTGAACTAATACGGGACACGATTTGTACCGTATTTTCATTAATTTTTACACCATAATCTAGTTGAATTATTGAAATCAATTAACTTTTACACCATATTCTAGTTGAATTATTGAAACAAGTTAACTTTTACACCATATTCTAGTTGAATTATTGAAACAAATTAACTTTTACACCATATTCTAGTTGAATTATTGAAATAAATTAACTTTTACACCATATTCTAGTTGAATTATTGAAATAAATTAACTTTTACACCATATTCTAGTTGAATTATTGAAATAAATTAACTTTTACACCATATTCTTCACCTGTAGGCTATATTATACATCTGGGCTGATGTGGACATACATAACATAGGAGGCTATTTCAGTTGCTAGTATGGTTGTCTGTCTGTACAGTCATGCTAGTTCAATGCTATTAAAGCACTTTAAACTTTCAATCAAAGCATTTAGTTTTTTCATATAAAATAAACACATTTTTATTCAGTTTAGAAGTTTTGGGGCTTTTTTTTTTGGCTCCTGCGCTGCTGAAATCAGGGCGTCCCTTATTTCTATTTCTGAAAGGTGGCAACCCTAATGGCAGCGCAAAAGTCTGTTTCCTGATCCAACTCTGAGGTGCAGATGTTCATAAACCTGGTGCTGAGGAGAGAATTAAAAAGGGATCTAGACGGGCGATAAGGAACGACCAGATCTACCAGGAGCTCTGTCTCTTCATAGCTGCTCAGCTACCAACACACTTTTCCCGCAATGCTGAGACGAACTAAAAAAATTCAAAAGCGTTGCCGCTTGAATCTTCTTTCACTCTCATTTTTTAACTTGATATCGAACACAAGCCACAGATCCAGCAGCACATCTATCATCTCCTCCAGGTTCTACATCTTTAGTGTTGTTGTCTTCTTCATTTAGATACACAATCAAATACGTCACAGCAGCTTCTCCAACCTCCTACTTCTGCTCCAGGTACAGGATTGTTATGGAAAAGAAACCAGGCCGAGTTGAGTCGAGCCGAGCTGAGATGAGTAGAGCCGAGTAGGTGCTAGTGGAAAAGTGCCATAAGAGGACAAGCTGCGCTACGAATGTGCAAAAACAAAGTGAAACCAACTCCAAGCGACCCCGGAGTCGCTCCATCGCCTCGCGGCCGAGTGCTGAAGCAAAGGAAGGAGCAGTCACATTGGCTAGCTGTGTGGTTGGTCAACCTGGAAGAAGACAGAAAGGAAGTTTCCCCGGAGAACGAGGTAACAGCAGACGAGCGAGAGGTCGTCAGACGGGCCGTCCGGCGGCTCGGCTAAGCTTTGCCCCCGAGGTGCTTCCCGATCAACGCAGAGCCAACTGCAGCAACCTGTTAGCACATTAACAAAACACCAAGCCATATCGTCTTTATAATAAGAATAATTATCCTTCGTTTGGTCGTTCACAGCTCAGATATTAAGTTCATCAAAAGTGCTAAGTAGCTAAAGCAAACACTAGACCAGGGGTCGACAACTCGCGGCTCTAGAGCCGCATGCGGCTCTTTAGCGCCGCCCTAGTGGCTCCTGGAGCTTTTTCAAAAATGTTTGACCTTTTTTTTTCTTATTTTTTTCCTTTTTTCTTTTTTTTTTCCTTTTTTTCTCTTTTTTCTTCCTTTTTCCTTTCCTTTTTAATCTCGACATTTCAACTTTTTTCAAGAAATTTTGACTTTTTTCTCGACATTTTTACTTTTTTCTCAACATTTCAACTTTTTTCTCAACATTTCGACTTTTTTCTCAACATTTCGACTTTTTTGTCGACATTTCGACTTTTTTCTCAACATTTCGACTTTTTTCTCAACATTTCGTCTTTTTTCCCGACATTTCGACTTTTTTCTTGACATTTCGACTTTTTTCTCAACATTTCGACTTTTTTCTCGACATTTCGTCTTTTTTCTCAACATTTTGACTTTTTTCTCGACATTTCGACTTTTTTCTCAACATTTCGACTTTTTTCTCGACATTTCGACTTTTTTCTTGACATTTCGACTTTTTTCTCAACATTTCGACTTTTTTCTCGACATTTCGTCTTTTTTCTCAACATTTTGACTTTTTTCTCAACATTTCGACTTTTTTCTCGACATTTCGACTTTTTTCTCAACATTTCGACTATTTCTCAACTTTTCGACTTTTTTCTCAACATTTCGACTTTTTTCTCGACATTTCAACTATTTCTCAACATTTCAACTTTTTTGTCAACATTTCGACTTTTTTCTTGACATTTCGACTTTTTTCTCAACATTTCGACTTTTTTCTCGACATTTCGTCTTTTTTCTCAACATTTTGACTTTTTTGTCAACATTTCGACTTTTTTCTTGACATTTCGACTTTTTTCTTGACATTTCGACTTTTTTCTCAACATTTCGTCTTTTTTCTCAACATTTCGTCTTTTTTCCCGACATTTCGACTTTTTTCTCGACATTTCGACTATTTCTCAACATTTTGACTTTTTTCTCGACATTTCGTCTTTTTTCTCAACATTTCGACTTTTTCCTCGACATTTCGACTTTTTTCTCAACATTTCGTCTTTTTTCTCAACATTTCAACTTTTTTGTCGACATTTCGACTTTTTTCTCGACATTTCGACTATTTCTCAACATTTCGACTTTTTTCTCGACATTTCGACTTTTTTCTTGACATTTCGACTTTTTTCTCGAAGTGCATAATGAAAAAAGAATCTTCCCCCAGTTATAGCTAATATAGAAACATGCAGCATGTGTTGTCTTCATTCTAAGGCTTATACAAGACTTTCCATTTTTTGCGGCTCCAGACATATTTGTTTTTTGTGTTTTTGGTCCAATATGGCTCTTTCAACATTTTGGGCTGCCGACCCCTGGAATAGACCTTTGACACCATAGACTGTGATACAGCCATCACTAAAAAACAATAAAATAAATTAATAAATAAATACAAATGCAGCAATTCCCAGGCTGTAAGTGTTTATTTCTGCTGTAAAAGTTTGATGCTTTCACTTGCGGGGTAAATGGAGACTGTTTTAGAGGGAGGATCCCTAGTGGTCGTGGAAGGGACTGCAGCTCCTCGTCTCCACCCAACGCTTCTCCTCCCAGCTGCAAACATCTGTTTGCCCATCTGCCCTGCAGGTTTCACTGCCCACCGTGGAGCTGCAGGATGTGAAGTCGGGTGGAGATAACGATGGGAAGGCTGAATAGTCCTATTCTGCTCCGGCTCTGTGAAGCATCCTCAAAGTAACAAGATGTGTTTTCTCAAGGTCTTTAGGTTGGGTCGTATGGAGCCAAATCAGGGCCAAAAGTTTTGCTAATTTGAAAATAAAATTTGAACCTGAAAATTTTTTTTTACAGTTTCAGTTTTATTTTTTTCAGTATCAGATCTTTTTTTCAGTTTCAAATCTTTTTATTTTAGTTTCAAATCTTTTTTTCAGTTTCAAATCTTTTTTTTTCAGTTTCACGTCTTTTTTTTTCAGTTTCACATCTTTTTTTTTCAGTTTCACTTCTTTTTTTTTCAGTTACAAATTTTTTTTTCAGGTTCAGACTTTTGGCCCGGATCTGGCGTGGGGGGCGTGGCATCAACTGAGAGGGGCGTGGTATCATGAGTGACAGCAGAACAGAGAAGGCGGGGGATGTTCCTCAGTCATGTTGCCTTCAGGAAACGTAGGTTGCAGAAGTTATCAGTAGAAGTATGAATCAACACTGTATATACACCATATTCACGTGATTGGCAGTGGAAAAAACTGATATTAGTGACACATTTCTGTTTAAAAAGCTGTTTTAGACCGTACTTGGTAGTATGTGGAAGTGGGAAATGTCAAACTTTAAAGTGTGGCTGTTGAACTGTACAGTCTGG
>NC_084598.1:41001963-41024463 GCF_033807715.1 Cololabis saira
GTTATTCCAGAGTCTAGGGGCTCCGTCGCCTTTTATTCATAACACAATTTATGATAAGGACACTGCTAAAACTGACTTTATTAGATGCATTTTCTATGTTTTGGCCTCTTTGTTCAGTGTCACAGTTCATGTTAAGTTTATTTGTGTGGTCAATGTCATAAAATACTGGGATAAAAGCAATCTTTTCCTGAAGTCCAAATATACACATTGAATTTTTTTTTCTATATATAGAAAACAAATACATTTCAAAATAGATTAAAAAAAACAAAACCAGAAAAAATATATTTTATGATCATAAAAAAGATAGATGTATTCATGTTCATGGCAGCTTAAGGATTGTTTTCTGTCTGTGGATGTGATGACGTTTAGACCCTCTCCGAGGATCATTAGGTCCAAATCCACGCAATTTTGCTCGAGATTTCCCAGGAGGTTAATCACTCGTGCACGGCCCTCACATCCAGCTAATTTAGCACATTTACAGACTTAATGCACCACCACATTCAGAGCTGATGCTTATCAAAATGCTCTTTCTAAAATATAGTCGTTAAATGTCTTTTGATAAACGGTCATTTCTCATTTGTCGTGATTTTAGAGGGGGTTTCCTTTCCTATTTTATAATATTCCCACTGTGTGTTTTAGTGAGACCCTGATCAAAAGCTACGAGCTTCCTGTACTTTGGTGAGAAAAACCATAAAAGCCTTGAATTTTCTGAACAAAAAGCATAAATGCACCTCAGTACAGTCGCACGACATGGTAACACATTTCAGCTGTGTTGATTATCAGAGGTGTCAAGTAACGATGTACAAATACTTTGTTACCTTACTTAAGTAGAAATGTTGGTTATCTATACTTCACTGGAGTAATTATTTTTCAGATGACTTTTTACTTTTACTCCTTACATTTTCACAGAATTATTTGTACTTTTTACTCCTTACATTTTAAAAACAGCCTCGTTACTCTATTTCATTTCGGCCTTTAAAAAAAACTATCCAGTTAAATTGCTCCATCCGGATAGAGTGAATTTGGTTGTGGTTGTTTCAGATGTTCTTGTCCAGTTTTGTTCTTACATCCATTCCCTCAGATTCCTGCAACTAAACTTGGATGTACATTCCAATAAAGGTTAGGATAAATGATAACATGCCTCTGAAGTTTGACTTTTTGCACCATTACAATACTTATAGGCAACTAGTCATCATATCTCCTGCTCTCTGAAACACATGTTAATGCTCAATAGTACACATATATGGTTCTTTAATATATTTGCATTATACTAAGATGCATTCATTCTTTGCATTCTTTATTAAAGTAGACAACTGTGGGACAATGACAAGGAGCATGAGCAACCAAAATTGTAAAATTAGAAGATGCAGGACAACATTTGGTCAGTCATCCCTTTCAGTGCTGGGTACACACATATGGAATTATCTACCACCAGAAATAAAATCCCAAACAGAAGTAAGGATGTTTAGTGCCAAAGCTAAACATTGGCTTAAGCAGCAGCAGAAATGCGAACATTAACTTTTAAGTCATTGTCAGTACAGTATTTTACTAATGTTTAATGTATTTAACTTGTGCAATTTTTAATCTAAATTTTGGAGCTGTGTTTATTTTTTTATGATATCTATTCACTGCATTATTCACTGTATTTGTATTATTGTATTTTATATTCAGTATCTTTTATCCTTCTTTTGCCTGACCAGGGACAAATACTGCAAATTAGCTGAAGCTAGATGTCTTGCATGCATCACATTTTTTGTTACAATGTGTATGTATCGTCCCTGTTAAATAAACATTAAAATAAAAAAAAATTAAAAAAATTCAATGGCTTTTGTCCTTAATGGCTTTTTTCCCCCTTACATTACTTTTACTTTTATACTTTAAGTAGTTTTGAAACCAGTACTTTATACTTTTACTTGAGTAAAAAACTTGAGTTGATACTTCAACTTCTACAGGAGTATTTTTAAACTCTAGTATCTATACTTCTACCTCGTTTTCACCCGGGATACAGGTGTTGTGGGTTTCCGGATGTGGCCCGAGGGCTCGGAGAAAATAAAGAACTGGGCCAAGTTTGGCGGATGCGTCGCCGAGTTTCGGCAGCCACGCTCACTTGGAGTCAAAGCCGTCAAAGAAAACTGCAGATATGGGGCAAGTCTTCACATAATGCACCTTAAGTATTTAAGACTTTTGGGCCTCACGGTTCAGATTACAGGCGTTTACAGTTCAACAATGGTTTGTTTGCAACTGTCAGTCAAAGAAACGGGTCTCAGGTTCCATCACGTTCGGCTGCCTCGCCTGCTTGAAACAGCAAACTTTGCATTCATCCCTCACTGCTTCAAGTTATATGACCGTTAAAATTACAGGTCATCCCAAAGCAGGGTTGATTTAAACTGCATTATCTATTATTATAGATAATGCAGCCTGCCAACTCAGAGAAGGATGAAAGCAACCATTTCTGCAGTGTCTGTCTGTACAGCCGTCCAGTGTCACGTGACTTTTACGAGCCGTTCAGATTCAGAGATTTGGCCTCCGATGCATGAAACCACCACTACTACTGAAGATTATCCTTCCTTCCTTCCTTCCTTCCTTCCTTCCTTCCTTCCTTCCTTCCTTCCTTCCTTCCTTCCTTCCTTCCTTCCTTCCTTCCTTCCTTCCTTCCTTCCTTCCTTCCTTCCTTCCTTCCTTCCTTCCTTCCACTCTCTCCTTCCTTCCCTTAATCTTTTCTCCCTTCCTTCCTTCCTTCCTTCCTTCCTTCCTTCCTTCCTTCCTTCCTTCCTTCCTTCCTTCCTTCCTTCCTTCCTTCCTTCCTTCCTTCCTTCCTTCCTTCCTTCCACTCTCTCCTTCCTTCCCTTAATCTTTTCTCCCTTCCTTCCTTCCTTCCTTCCTTCCTTCCTTCCTTCCTTCCTTCCTTCCTTCCTTCCTTCCTTCCTTCTCTCTTTCCTTATTTTCATTCTTCCTTCCTTCCTTCCTTCCTTCCTTCCTTCCTTCCTTCCTTCCTTCCTTCCTTCCTTCCTTCCTTCCTTCCACTCTCTCCTTCCTTCCTTCCTTCCACTCTCTCCTTCCTTCCCTTAATCTTTTCTCCCTTCCTTCCTTCCTTCCTTCCTTCCTTCCTTCCTTCCTTCCTTCCTTCCTTCCTTCCTTCCTTCCTTCCACTCTCTCCTTCCTTCCCTTAATCTTTTCTCCCTTCCTTCCTTCCTTCCTTCCTTCCTTCCTTCCTTCCTTCTCTCTTTCCTTATTTTCATTCTTCCTTCCTTCCTTCCTTCCTTCCTTCCTTCCTTCCTTCCTTCCTCTTTTCTTCCTTCCTTCCTTCCTTCCTTCCTTCCTTCCTTCCTCTTTTCTTCCTTCCTTCCTTCCTTCCTTCCTTCCTTCCTTCCACTCTCTCCTTCCTTCCCTTAATCTTTTCTCCCTTCCTTCCTTCCTTCCTTCCTTCCTTCCTTCCTTCCTTCCTTCCTTCCTTCCTTCCTTCCTTCCTTCCTTCCTTCCTTCCTTCCTTCCTTCCTTCCACTCTCTCCTTCCTTCCCTTAATCTTTTCTCCCTTCCTTCCTTCCTTCCTTCCTTCCTTCCTTCCTTCCTTCCTTCCTTCCTTCCTTCCTTCCTTCCTTCCTTCCTTCCTTCCTCTTTTCTTCCTTCCTTCCTTCCTTCCTTCCTTCCTTCCTCTTTTCTTCCTTCCTTCCTTCCTTCCTTCCTTCCACTCTCTCCTTCCTTCCCTTAATCTTTTCTCCCTTCCTTCCTTCCTTCCTTCCTTCCTTCCTTCCTTCCTTCCTTCCTTCCTTCCTTCCTTCCTTCCTTCCTTCTCCTTCCTTCTCTCTTTCCTTATTTTCATTCTTCCTTCCTTCCTTCCTTCCTTCCTTCCTTCCTTCCTTCCTTCCTTCCTTCCTTCCTTCCTTCCTTCCTTCCTTCCTTCCTTCCTTCCTTCCTTCCTCTTTTCTTCCTTCCTTCCTTCCTCCCTTCCTCCTGCTCTCTCCTTCCTTCCCTTAATCTTTTCTCCCTTCCTTCCTTCCTTCCTTCCTTCCTTCCTTCCTTCCTTCCTTCCTTCCTTCCTCTTTTCTTCCTTCCTTCCTTCCTCCCTTCCTCCTGCTCTCTCCTTCCTTCCCTTAATCTTTTCTCCCTTCCTTCCTTCCTTCCTTCCTTCCTTCCTTCCTTCCTTCCTTCCTTCCTTCCTTCCTTCCTTCCTTCCTTCCTTCCTTCCTTCCTTCCTTCCTTCCTTCCTCGTTTTCTTCCTTCCTTCCTTCCTCCCTTCCTCCTGCTCTCTCCTTCCTTCCCTTAATCTTTTCTCCCTTCCTTCCTTCCTTCCTTCCTTCCTTCCTTCCTTCCTTCCTTCCTTCCTTCCTTCCTTCCTTCCTTCCTTCCTTCCTTCCTTCCTTCCCTTAATCTTTTCTCCCTTCCTTCCTTCCTTCCTTCCTTCCTTCCTTCTCTCTTTCCTTATTTTCATTCTTCCTTCCTTCTCTCTTTCCTTATTTTCATTCTTCCTTCCTTCCTTCCTTCCTTCCTCTTTTCTTCCTTCCTTCCTTCCTTCCTTCCTTCCTATTTTCTTCCTTCCTTCCTTCCTTCCTTCCTTCCACTCTCTCCTTCCTTCCCTTAATCTTTTCTCCCTTCCTTCCTTCCTTCCTTCCTTCCTTCCTTCCTTCCTTCCTTCCTTCCTTCCTTCCTTCCTTCCTTCCTTCCTTCCACTCTCTCCTTCCTTCCCTTAATCTTTTCTCCCTTCCTTCCTTCCTTCCTTCCTTCCTTCCTTCCTTCCTTCCTTCCTTCCTCTTTTCTTCCTTCCTTCCTTCCTTCCTTCCTTCCTCTTTTCTTCCTTCCTTCCTTCCTTCCTTCCTTCCTTCCACTCTCTCCTTCCTTCCCTTAATCTTTTCTCCCTTCCTTCCTTCCTTCCTTCCTTCCTTCCTTCCTTCCTTCCTTCCTTCCTTCCACTCTCTCCTTCCTTCCCTTAATCTTTTCTCCCTTCCTTCCTTCCTTCCTTCCTTCCTTCCTTCCTTCCTTCCTTCCTTCCTTCTCTCTTTCCTTATTTTCATTCTTCCTTCCTTCCTTCCTTCCTTCCTTCCTTCCTTCCTTCCTTCCTTCCTTCCTTCCTTCCTTCCTTCCTTCCTTCCTTCCTTCCTTCCTTCCTTCCTCTTTTCTTCCTTCCTTCCTTCCTCCCTTCCTCCTGCTCTCTCCTTCCTTCCCTTAATCTTTTCTCCCTTCCTTCCTTCCTTCCTTCCTTCCTTCCTTCCTTCCTTCCTTCCTTCCTTCCTTCCTTCCTTCCTTCCTTCCTTCCTTCCTTCCTTCCTTCCTTCCTTCCTTCCTCTTTTCTTCCTTCCTTCCTTCCTCCCTTCCTCCTGCTCTCTCCTTCCTTCCCTTAATCTTTTCTCCCTTCCTTCCTTCCTTCCTTCCTTCCTTCCTTCCTTCCTTCCTTCCTTCCTTCCTTCCTTCCTTCCTTCCTTCCTTCCTTCCTCTTTTCTTCCTTCCTTCCTTCCTCCCTTCCTCCTGCTCTCTCCTTCCTTCCCTTAATCTTTTCTCCCTTCCTTCCTTCCTTCCTTCCTTCCTTCCTTCCTTCCTTCCTTCCTTCCTTCCTTCCTTCCTTCCTTCCTTCCTTCCTTCCTTCCTTCCTTCCTTCCTTCCTTCCTTCCTTCCTTCTTTTCTCCCTATGAAACTATGAAACCGTGTAACACTGTGTCATAACTGCATGCAACGCGAGCGTCAGCGTCAAAAACAATTCCATTGCTTTATTTTCTATTGGACTATCCAAACTGGCTGCGAGCGACACACTTTTGTTGGACGCCCTGCTTCTATTTTCTTCCTGTCGCTCGCGTTGAAAGCGCTGTAGGAAACCTCAATAAAGTGGCAGCTGGCTGGAGGGAGATCGCCAGGGAGCTGGAAGGTTCTGATAAGATAATAAGATAATATATAATAATAATATAATAATAGGATAATATTTCTTTTTGCCACTTTATTAAGGTTTTTGTAGTGAAATGAGGAGGAATCATAGAGATAACTTCTCATTTCAACTAACTGGATCAGCCTTTCCTCATCATGACTGTTTCCTACAGCGCTTTAACCGGCTTTCAACGCGAGCGACAGGAAGAAAATAGAAGCTGTTCAAATGTTCAGCTCAAAACGCGCTGCGTCGCGCTGCGTCGCGCTGCGTCGCGCTGCGTCGCGCTGCGTCGCGCTGCGTCGCGCTGCGTCGCAGCGCGGTGCGTCGCAGCGCGGTGCGTCGCGCTGCGCTGCGCAGCGCTGCGTCACTGCGTCACTGCGGCCAGTTAGGACAGTCCAATAGAAAATAAAGCAATGGAATTGATTTTGTCGCTGACGCTCGCTCGCATGCATGACACGTTTAAAGGCTAATTTATGGTTCCGTATTACACCAACGCAGAGCCTACGGCGTAGGGTCTGCGTCGATTTAATGCAGGACCAAAATTCAGGCTTAACTCCGCCGGCCGGAGCTTCCGCCATTTTTTCATAGCGGTGTATCGCGTCATTCAGGCAGCCAATCAGCACAGAGCCTCATTATCATAGCCCCGCCCACTCAGAATCCTGCATAGATAATGAGGTTAGAGAATGGGAAGATAAAGACATGGTTTAGAGGCTGAATTTCTAATTTATTTAGCAAAAACAATCAAAAGCTTGTTTTTAAGACATCCAAGGCCTGTTTAAAACAGACATTAAATGCCATAATAGGTCCCCTTTAACTGTACAGCACTTTGGCCAACCTCCGTTTGTTTTAAACTGTGCTATATAAGTAAAGATTGAGTTGAGTCGAGTTATTGAGGACACAAGTGCAGGAGATTGAGGCAGCAGGAGTACAAAAAAAAATGCTGCACAGGTAGGAATCCAAAAAGAAATATGACAATCCAAACAATGACTGGTTAGATAATCAGACAGAAAACCAGACGGGATAAAACTCAGCGAGACCAGCAGGGAGGGAAGGGGATGACAAGACGGTGTAGGAACAGGCTGATGAGACACAGCCGGGAACAATCGGGGCCGATTAGGCAACCGGGGTCAAACCAGAACTCAGGCCGCGTCTCAGGCCCTGTTTCCACGTAGCAAAAACTGTGGTGTTTTCATGCGTTTTTGCCGTTCGTTTACACGAAAACGAAGCTCAAAGTCACCAAAAACCATCATTTCTGAAAACTCCGGCCAAAGTGGAGATTTGCAAAAACTCCGTCTTCACGTTTGCTTGTAAACGGAGGGAAACAGACATTTAGGCTTCAGAACGCCACATTATGAGACAGAAACGTCACCAGCCTCATGAGTGCGACCTGTGTTTACAATTTGTTTGTAACCGTCAATATTTTCTTGTATTTTACCTGTTTTATATTCTAAAGTCACACTTAAAAGTAACTCCACTTCTCTGTCACTCCAAACGAAAGACTCTCGTTCCATCTTGGAAGTAACTGGAAGTTACTCGTGTCATTTGTTGATGTTTTTTTCCAGGATTCTGATTGGCTAGCACAGGAGTCGGCATCTCAAAATGTTGAAAGAGCCATATTGGACCAAAAACACAAAAAACAAATATGTCTGGAGCCGCAAAAAATGAAAAGTCTTGTATAAGCCTTAGAATGAAGGCAGCACATGCTGCAAGTTTCTATATTAGTTATAACTGGGGGAAGATTTTTTTTTTCATTATGCACTTCGAGAAAAAAGTTGAAACGTCAAGAAAAAAGTCGAAATGTTGAGAAAAAAGTCCAAATGTCGAGAAAAAAGTCACAATTTTGAGAAAAAAGTCGAAATGTCGCGATTAAAAAGGAAAGGAAAAAGAAAGAAAAAAGGAAAAAAGAAGAAAAAAAAGAAGAAAAAAGGAAAAAAAAGGTCAAACATTTTTGAAAAAAATTCCAGGAGCCACTAGGGCGGCGCTAAAGAGCCGCATGCGGCTCTGGAGCGCGGGTTGCCGATCCCTGGACTAGCATGACTTTATCTTCTCGTTACACTGCCCCCTGTAGGTTTGGCTGCTCATAGCACCTTAACAGATATTTATGCAGGTTTGTGTAAATGATGGTATTTTTTCAAAACGTAGAGGTTGAAATATCCGTTTTTGTAAATACCCGGCTATGTGTAAACGTGGCCTCAGTATCTGTTCTTGGGAAACGTTGTCACGTGTGGCTGTAGTTCGGGTCTAATCTGGCACGCGAATGCAAGTACAGAAGAAACATCCGGATGTTTTTCTCACGCCGCCCGTTCTGTTGAGGACGCATCCATCGGAGGCTTGTGTAGTATCCCAGAATTCACGCCAACCAGGGAAAGTAAGAGACGATGCGAGACGAGTAAACATAAAGTTATAACTTTAATTTTGCTTGACAGAATGAAGTTTTAAGATTTTTTTTTTTTTCATGAGAGAATATAGGTATTACTATATTACGGAAGAGTATTAGGGCCATGCAGGAGAAAAAATATTTGAGAGGGGAAGATTTTTTTTCATTATGCACTTCGAGAAAAAAGTCGAAATGTCGAGAAAAAAGTCGAAATGTCGAGAAAAAAGTCAAAATGTGGAGATTAATGTTGAAATACAATTTTGAGAAAAAAGTAAAAATGTCGAGATTAATGTTGAAATACAATTTCAAGAATAAAGTCAAAGTTTTGGCTTTTTTTCTCAACATTTCAACTTTATTCACGAAATTTTTACTTTTTTCTCGACATTTCGACTTTTTTCTCGAAATTGTACTTCAACATTAATCTCGACATTTCGACTTTTTTCTCGACATTTCGACTTTTTTCTCGAAGTGCATAATGAAAAAAAAAATCTTCCTCGTCTAAAATATTATTTTATTTTTCCCCTGCCTGGCCTTAATACTCTTCCGTACTATATATAACTGTACATTGGTGTATTTTAAAAGTTTTTTTCCTCCTTTCTACCCAGCTGGCATAAAACCAACTAAAACCACATCGTATAAAGTAATGGTTATAAAGACTTGAGCGGGAGCAATATATGGCCTGTTCTCAGTTGTTTTAGTGTTACAGCGTGTTTGTTTTTATAACCAATTAAACCGTAGACGTTACGTGTACAGTGATTACGTGTTAGCTTGTAAGCTCAGATGTGACATCATCAAGAACAGTACGCCGCTGTTCCGACTGCAGGAAGAGCGATGCGTTCTCACGCCCTCCCAAGTACCTTCTCCCGACTCGTACTTACAAGTCCGGAGTTGCCTTCTGGAGGACTGAGAAATGGCCAAAGATTTCCAAAATAAAACAGGAACTACATAAAAGAACAAGAATAAGAAGAAAACAAATCATAAACCCAAGACAAGCAAAGGAAGCCAAGATGTTAATTTTAACATCTAAGATCTCACATTCTCCAGTAACCAGTACTGGAGTTGAGGGGGGATGAGGGGGGATGGCATCCCCCCCTGAAATAAAAACGGTCCAAATCATCCCCCCTGTAAAACTGCCATCCCCCCTTTCCATCCCTTATGTCATTTCATCAATGAATGTGGTTTTACTGCTATTTCAACATTTAGAGTCATCACCAGAAAAATAACACCAGAAAAATAACTTATTTGACAATTTTCACCTGTTTCAGGTAAATTTTCACTTGAAATAAGTAGAAAATCTGCCAGTGGGACAAGATTTATCTTCTTATTACAAGCAATAAAATCTTGTTCCACTGGCAGATTTTTCTACTTATTTCCAGTGAAAATCTACTTGAAACAGGTGAGAATTGTTGTTTTTTCCAGTGATGAGTCTTGTTTTAAGTGTAATGAGATTTTTTTTACTAAAATGAGACATTTTAACTAGAAATAAGACAAATATTCTTGTTAAGATTTTGAGTTTTTGCAGTGATCCATGTTACTTATCCTGTGAAGGACAGAGTCATATTGATAAGTTCAGAAAACTGTTTTTTATTGTTGTGTTTTGATGTATTTGATGTAAGCCCAGTGGATATTTAAAGCTTACAGAAAGCTGCATTTAACTGCTGCTATGTCATTCCTGCAGTATTTCTGCAGGTGTTTTGGTCAGTGCTATTATTTGTAATATATTATATTATTTGTAATCAGCACAAATGATCTGTCCCCATATGATAAAATCCACCATCCCCCGCGAAACTTTTGTTTTTTTCGGGTCGGATCGGGTGTCTATATGCGCAATTTTAACTCTCCAATTAGCAAAATACTGGATACCTTCCCCTGCCTCATCATCATCTGGCTTGCCTCGACGTGGGGCCCCACGGCTGCTTGAGACCCGGTCGGATCGGTGATTTTTCTAACAAATTTATCAAACGAGCCTTTCAGAGAGGCATTAAACTCTTCCATTTTCTTTAGTTTTTTTCTTTTTTCATCCCCTGATAAAGCAGCTTGTGTCTGCGCTTGGTCTGACCAGTTGTATTGAACAACAGACACGCGCATCATTGCACATATATTTATTGATATGCACAGACTAGTACACATTTAGGTCTGTAATGGAATGTGACTGTTGATATTTATAAGGGAAAAAAGGAAAAAAGAAAAAAGAACGAAAAAAATTTCAATTTTTTTTTTTTTTTCAAAAACGGCCCATAGCGCGAGGCCCCGTGCAGTCGCACGGTTCGCACACCCCTTGCGGCGGCCCTGACTGTCAGTAACTGTAGGTAAAATAAAACCATCAACCACATTGCAGGTGTGACATTTGTTTATAGTTTATAGGAGCGCTGCCGTCACAGGTCAAAAGTCTGCATCTCTGACGGTAAATTCAGACGCCACCACGTCTGCAGGTAAAAGCTGAGAACCGGTTTGTCGAGCTGTGCACGGCAGGTTGTGGAGTCTCGTGCAAACACATCTTTTATTGTATTACAATATTTAAAACTGAGAGGGATGAAAATGGGGACGATTCAACTAAAACCAGCAGTGAATCATGGTGAGTCATAAAATGATGCCGTGACTTTTCAAATCCCATAAAATCATATTTCATTCACAATAAAACAAAGCAACATTTTGCCCCTTCATGAAAAACAGTAGCTTTTTTTTCTTTTTTCAATTCTGTTGGCAGCAGGACGTCTCGGCAAAATTGCAACATGGGCAACAAAAGGTTGGAAAAGTAAATGTTGCTAAAAAGGAGACACACACAAGGAGGAACATCTTGAAACTATTCGGCTTAATTGACTGCAGGTGAGTGACAAGATTGTGCATCGTGTAAAAGAGAGAGTTTGTCTAAAGTAAAAGTTTCACCAAGCTGAGATAAATGGTGAAACATTTTCAGGATAATGTTCCTTTATGTGAAATGGTGAAGACTTCTTTTTAAAATCTTCAGAAGATAGTATCGTCAAAAGATTCAGAGAACGTGGTCAAATCCTTGTGTGCAAAAGGGACGAAGCTGCAAATCAATATCGACCGCCTGCGATCTTCAGGCCCTGGGGCGGCAGCTGCATTAAAAACAGGCCGGTTCTGTCATGGAAACCTCAGGAAGACTTCCCAAGACCGCAGCTCTCCATCCCGTCCATGAAAACCGGTCAGAGCTCCATCATGCAAAGAGGCCAAACGTAAACATTGTCCAGATATGCTGCTGACCGTCTGGACCCAAGCTCATTTAAAAAGAACGGACGCAAAGCGGAAAACTTGCTTGTAGTGAGACAAAAACAAAATTGTTAAATGATTTCTGGAAACCGTGAGCATCCACATCCTTCCGGATTAAAGACCAGAAGTTTAATTCAGCCTGTTATCGGTCCCCAGTTCGAAAGCCTGCATCCGATGGCACATTAGTGACTAAATAAGGGTCAGGTTACACATCTGGAAGGAACGTTTTGGGTTTTAAAGTAACATACAGCAACATCTTTAATTTTTCAGCAAGAAAATGCCAGAGAGCATCTGTGAGAAAAGCGTGGGTTCATAGTCCAGGCCTTTGGGCCGCAGATACGAGAAAGACAAAGAAGACCTGGGGACAATCCTGAAACCATTTCTCCTCTAAAAGTCCAGTGACTGATCTCAGGTCCCTGACGTAGATGGACACTTGTGGAAAGAAGATGCTGCACACTGGTCATCGTGGCCCTGCAGCAGCCTTTCAGAGACACGGTGCTGCCATCAAATTCAAAATTACCTTATTATTTCTTGAGAAGGCCCACTGAAGCCAGGCTGCAGTGCATCATGGGAGGAGCGAGGAGCAGAGCCATCAAGAACATCACAGGGGCAGCTGAGAGAGTCTCTAGATGGCTCTGGATAAGGAGAGAAGGTCCGTGGAAACGAGTGACGGTTGTGGGATCCTCTGGCAAGGCAAGGCAAGTTTATTTGTATAGCACAATTCAACATCCGAATCTCCCTACGGGGACAATAAAGGTTTTCATTCATTCATTCATTCAACACGAGGTAATTCAAAGTGCTTTACATCAACATTAAAAGCAGCAAGACACGATTAAACAGTAAATAACTAATAAAATTAAAGCTGCAAGCAGCGATTAAACTGCCCTCGCGCGTGCAATTTTCACCAATAAAGGTCAAGGACTCAAAACTAAGTCCGATGACACCACCCACGACTCTTTATGTGAAACCACTCAAAAAATGTGGCAGAAAATAGGAACAATCAAATATCGACCAATCAGAAGAAGGGGCGGGGCTAATTTGCACCAATTGAGTGAAGGAGTCAAAACCGAGTCCGATGACACCACCCACGACTCTTTATGTCATACCATTCAAAAGTTATGGCAGAAAGTAGGAACTATCAAATATGGACCAATCAGATGAAGGGTGGGCGTGCTTTTTGGCGTCTATCGTCGCCACGGTAACGCTTTTGAAAGAGAAAAGTAATGCCCGTAGTCGCAGGATGGAGACGCACATTTTGATGTATAACACACCTGGATGCAAGTTACGGTTCGGGCGAAGAAACGGCCGAAGAAATGGCATAAATTGCGCCAAAATTACACGATTAATTCAAAATGGCCGACTTCCTGTTCGGTTTTGGCCATGGTGCCAAGAGACTTTTCTTTAAGTAGGGACATGATACAGGTGTGTACCGATTTTCGTGCATGTACGTCAAACCGTATTGTGGGGCTTGAGGCACAAAGTTTTCTAGGGGGCGCTGTTGAGCCATTAGGCCACGCCCATTAATGCAAACCATTAAATATCAAATTTTTCGCAAGGCCTGACTTGCATGCTAAATTTGGTGACTTTTTGGGCACGTTTAGGGGGGCAAAAAGGCCCTCCTTTCGTCAGAAGAAAGAAAAAAGAAAGAAAAAGAAAGAAAGAAAGAAAAATTCCTACAGATACAATAGGGCCTTCGCACTGAAGGTGCTCGGGCCCTAATTAAAGCTGCAGGTAGCAATGAACGGGCCCTCGCACGTGCAATTTTCACCAATAAAAGTCAAGGACTCAAGTCCTTTATGTCTTTACTCTTTATGTCAAACCATTCAAAGGTTATGGCAGAAAATAGGAACTATCAAATATGGACCAATCAGATGAAGGGGGGGTGCGCTTTTTGGCGTCTAGCGTCGCCATGGTATAACACACCTGGGTGCACGTTACGGGCCGCATTAACGGCCGAAGAAATGGCATAAATTGCGCCAAAACTACACGATTAATTCAAAATGGCCGACTGTCTGTTGGGTTTCGGCCATGGCGCCAAGAGACTTTTCTTTAAGTTGCGACATGATACATGTACCGATTTTCGTGCATGTACGTCAAACTGTATTGTGGGGCTTGAGGCACAAAGTTTTCTAGGGGGCGCTGTTGAGCCATTAGGCCACACCCATTAATGAAAACCATTAAATATCACATTTTTCTCCAGGCCTGGCTTGGTGCAAAGTTTGGTGACTTTTGGGGCACGTTTAGGGGGAAAAAAAGGCCCTCATTTCATCGGAAGAAAAATGAAAACGAGGAAAACGAGAATAAAAACATTTCTTACAGATACAATAGGGCTTTCGCCTTCAGGTGCATCAGAAGGTGCATTTATTAACTACTTAAAGGTATTGTGACATAATTTTTAACATGCTTTTAACACTATTAAAAGTCTTGGCCAATATCCCTCAAAGGTGTCTAAAAGGGTGTAACAAGAAAAACTTCACTCCAGTACTCCATGCCTGGCTTTTTTTATGACGGTGTTTTTTGCGCAGTGAAAAACGCTTCCTTTTCCCCCTTTCCTGTCAATCATTGCCCCGCGGCTCAGTGCTGATGGGCAGGGAGCTGGGTGGAGGCGGCGGTGATTTAGCGGACCTATACGTAACGGTCCGCCACCCAACCAGATGCGCTGTTTTTGCATAATTATGCGGAAATTCCCAGAAAGCACACAATACACTGAATGTTAAAAGTTCGTTTTTTTTGGGTGTAATGGATGTCAAGACACCCAACAAAACACAAAAAATCAAGAAAAATGTGTTTTTCATGTCACAATCCCTTTAACTACTTTTGATACTGCATATGCTTTCTAGTCTTTGTTTTGAATATAACGTGCTTTTACTACTAATACTACTAGTAACCTCCAGACAAGCCCATCCCTTTAGCCACTAGACTACCACTCCCCCTTGTATCTGCTCTTTGGAGCAGATACTGGCAAATGCAAATGGACGTAAATTATAAGTACAGTTTTGTGTCAATACCGTTTCTGACTTTTGAGCAGCAGTCAGATAGTGATGATGATGATGATTATGATTATGATGATGATGATGATGATGATGATACGATATATTAGATTAGATTAGATTTATTTATTGTACCCTTGAGTAAATTTGGTTTACAGTGAGTGATTCATCTCGTATAATACATACAATCCAAACCCATACACTCAACAACACAGGACAAGATAAAGTGACGACAGTGCTTTGGCATAAAGAACAAAAAGAACGGCCCCAAGATAAGAAGCAAGATAAGTTAAAACATCAGTAGATAAAAAACACTAATATATTCAAACCAAGCCAAAGGATTAAAAATGTTCCTTTTCATAAAAACAAGATAAAGGAAAAAATACAAAACATAAATACAAGGTTATGTTGCAGTTTCTCTCACTTGTTAATAGCACTGATGGCTGCTGGTACAAAGCTGTTTTTGTAGCGTTTGGTTTTGCAAGCAGGAACCATGAACCTCCGACCTGACGGAGCAGCTGAAACTCTCCTTTAAGAGGGCGGGAGTTGTCTTTTAAAAAAGAGCCAGCTCTCCTCTGTAACTGATTAGTATACAGCAGGGGTCGGCAACCCGCGGCTCTTAAGCGCTGCCCTAGTGGCTCCTGGAGCTTTTCAAAAATATTTGACCTTTTTTTTTTTCCTTTTTTTTCTTCTTTTTTTTCTCTTTTTTTCTCCTTTTTTCACTTTTTTCTTTTTTTTCTTTTTTCCTTTTTTTCTTCTTTTTTCCCTTTTCTCTCTCTTTTTTTCATCCTTTTGCCTTTCATTTTTAATCTCGACATTTCGATTTTTTTCTCAATATTTTGACTTTTTTCACAAAATTTTGACTTTTTTCTAGACATTTCAACTTTTTTCTCGAGATTGTACTTCAACATTAATCTCAACATTTCGACTTTTTTCTCGACATTTTGACTTTTTTCTCAACATTTCGACTTTTTTCTCGACATTTTGACTTTTTTCTCAACATTTCAACTTTTTTCTCGAATTCCATAATGAAAAAAAAATCTTCCCCCAGTTATAACTAATATAGAAACATGCAGCATGTGTTTCTTCATTCTAAGGCTTATACGAGACCTTTCATTTTTTGCGGCTCCAGACATACTTGTTTTTTGTGTTTTTGGTCCAATGTGGCTCTTTCAACGTTTTGGGTTGCCGACCCCTGGTATACAGCCTGTTCAGGGGTTCTGGCTTCAGCCAGAATCCCTGTATAATACAGGGATTCTGGCTGAAGCTGGGGTCACCAATCAGCTTGCTCGTTTCATCGTTTACTTCACATTCTGGCCAACGGAAATGGAAGTAAATTATAGGTACAGTTGTGTCTGACCTTTGAGCAGCAGTCGGATAAGTGCAAAATTGAACCCAAGCAAAGATGTGAGGTTTTGACCACCAGAGTGACGTAAGTGACGACGGTCAACAGCACGAGTCGGCTGGCCGGAGCTGGAGAGTTCAGCGAAACCATTGTTTGCTTTCCATTAGCTGCTCTTCCTCCGTGGAAGTCGGACAGGGCGGCTCTCACCATGACCACACAGGCATGAAATCAGGTCACAAAGTGACCGCAGCACGTTTGACCAGTACTGAGTTGGAAAAAAAAATCAGGGGGGATGGTGGATTTTATCATATTATTATTATCATTAAATGCAGCCTTTTGTAAGCTTTAAATATCCACTGGGCTTACATCAAATACATCAAAACACAACATTAAAAAACAGTTTTCTGAACTTATCAATATGACTCTGTCCTTCACAGGATAAGTAAAATGGATCACTGCAAAAACTCACAATCTTAACAAGAATATTTGTCTTATTTCTAGTTAAAATGTCTCATTTTAGTAAAAAAATCTTATTACACTTAAAACAAGACTCATCACTGGAAAAAACAACATTTTTCACCTGTTTCAAGTAGATTTTCACTTGAAATAAGTAGAAAAATCTGCCAGTGGAACAAGATTTTTTTGCTTGTAATGAGAAGATAAATCTTGTTCCACTGGAAGATTTTTCTACTTATTTCAAGTGAAAATTTACTTGAAACAGGTGAAAATTGTCAAATAAGTTATTTTTCTGGTGATGACTCTAAATGTTGAAATAGCAGTAAAACCACATTCATTGATGAAATGACATAAGGGATGGAAAGGAGGGATGGCAGTTTTACAGGGGGGATGATTTTGACCGTTTTTATTTCAGGGAGGGATGCCATTCCCCCTCATCCCCCCTCAACTACAGTACTGAGTATGACCGACGCACAGTGAAGGAGGCGTGGAGGGAAAAGAGAGGGAAAAGAGAGGGAAAAGAGAGAAAAGAGAGAAAAGAGAGGGAAAAGAGAGAAAAGAGAGGGAAAAGAAAGGGAAAAGAGAGGGAAAAGAGAGGGCGAAAGCTCCAGACTAACAGGAAAACAGCAGTCTCGGCCCAGGGGAAGTGATAAACACCAGCACAGGTGCAGCCATTTATTAATACATTGTGTAGTAAGACACACACAGAGGGTTGGTTTTTTTTAGTCACTAAGAAAATAGGAAATTGATAAGGAACCAGACCAAACCTGCCCGTGTAATTAGAGCGGAGGAAAAGGTGTCAGAATGAGATGATTAGAGTAAGGTGAGACGGCGGCGGGTCTGAAAAGGTGCTAATCTGAAGCTTTGTGGCGGAGAAAGCGTCTGCCTGGCCGGCTGCAGGTCGGGTTGTCGGGTCCAGCGGGAGCACAGGGTCACGCTCGTAAGTGGGCCACCACATGCACGCAAAACATCAACAACAGCGTTCCCTCGGAGCCGTCGTGGTGGTGGAGCGGTCGTACTTTTCATGCAAGAGCGTATGAAGTTATGCATAACGATTCCATGAAAGGTCCTTTAATTACCGGCTTCACAGACGCGAGCCGTGCTCTTTAACTGACCTCTTCTATCGAAAACAGAGCGAAGGTCGGGACGATGTCAAGCTGTTTTAACTAAATACAAATGAAACAAACTAAACTGCTGTTTATTCTGAGAGCATTAGATTTTCAGATATCAACATCAAATGCAAGTAATGGCCAAGATTAATAGTTTATAATGATAAATGTCGGTTTAATGTCCTGTTTTGAGCTCATGAAGCCTGAATGTTTTGTTCTGTAGTTGCTGTTATTGCTAACTCTGCGTGCGTTCTGTTATCTGTCCATGACTTTTTCAACAATCCACCCTAACCCAATGTTAACACAGTTTAACAACCTTCTGGCAGATGTGGGAGCTGACGTTTCTTACAGGCAGCCTCGGTTTGAGGCCACGTTTACACATAGGGCCTGATTTACTAAAGGTTTGCGTGCGTAAAAACGTGTGCAAACTTGACATCACCCGCAAACCAAAGTGCCAGCTGATCTACTAACAGCGTGCAAAGAGGACTGCGCCTCTCAAATGAGCAAAATAGCACACGCTGTTCATTTAGTACTTTTGCCCTGATGAATAATCAATATGGGGCGTACCCGCCAGAAATCCTAAATACTGGGAGGGGAAAATGCAAATAGGTTAATTTACCACACGCAATGAGATTTACCAAGCCTGAAAGTTATTGCGCGTATTGTGATTGCGTCTGTATTTAATACGTTCGAAAGGCAGGTGCTAATCTGCTGCTGCTGTTATTGTGGCAAGGAGGCGACATCCAAAATCAAAGAATACGCAGAGAGAGAGTCTTTATTCTGCTGCATGCTATTTTAAAAATGGTTGCACAAGTTTTATTAAAGGCCACTTTTTCTTTAGTTCTTTGCCTTATATCTTGCCACCTTCTCTTAATGTGCCCCCCTCCACTCGCCCACAAGCAGGCCAAGCCTTTGTGCCAAAACTTTGTATTTTATTGATTACTTATCTTATTGAACGTGAAATCATCCTTCGTAAATTACATTTAATTAAAACCCGTGCTTATTAATCACAAAACACAGGTTAAACATCATGACCAAATCCGCTCCGACCCGCTGTGTCAGGATCAGCGCAGAGACTGCAGCTTCGCCTGAATTATGCTTCTGCGTTAAATCGACGGCGTAGCCGACGCGTAGGGTCGCGGTGCGGTGTGCGTCGCCGCGTACCCTACGCCGTCGGTTCTGCGTTAGTGTGACGCGGAACCATAAATCAGCCTTTAGTGTGCGCTCTGTGCGCTGTTCTGAACACTTCTCTTCTCTTCTTGCCATATGATGGTCCCGTCTGTCACACATTTACTGTCAGTGTTTGCTATATAATATATAATATTTGCAATATACTGTGGACATCTGAATAAAAACTTAACTCATAAATAGATGAATCAAAGCGCTTTCCAGCTCTGTGTCTGATTGTCTTTTTCTCCTCAGATCATGCCGAGCACCGCCGGGTCACGCAAACCCGACCAATTAAATATTAAAATCAAATTCGGTCCTGTGGCCCGTTTTTCTATTTCGTATTTTTGATCTGTGCCTAAAATTGAAATATGAAAAACTAGCCGTTTTTCCGTTTTTTGTGTTATAATAAAAAAACTAATAACAACATAACCAGTCACTTTTTCATGTTTTGGTTTTTGATTGGCAATTGAAAATGGAAAGAACGAATGATACACGGATTCATCCAGACTCTCCATGGCGCAAAGTTTGCACTCGCAAACCGTAAGACGCGCAACACCTCATTTAAATACTGCAGTTTGCACCTGTTATCAATTGCGCACGCAATCTTAGTTGATCACCCGCAAACCACACGCAAACAGCACGCGCAAACTTTTTCAGTGCACACGCAATTTAGTACTTTTTATTTAGGATCTTAGTAAATCGGGCCCATAGTCGGGTATTTACAAAAACGGATATTTCCCCCTCTACGTTTTGAAAAATACCATCATTTACACGAACCCGCATAAATAGTTGTTAAGGTGCTATGAGCATCCAAACCTACAGGGGGCAGTGTAACGAGAAGCATAAAGTCATGCTAGCCAATCAGAATCCTGGAAAAAAAAGTCAACAAATGACACGTGTGAAGCCTGAATAATATGGTTCCGCGTTAAATCGACGGCGTAGCCTGCGTACGGTGTGCGTCGCTGCGTACCCTACGCCGTAGGCTCTGCGTTGGTGTAACGCGGAACCATAAATCAGCCTTGACTGCCAGTTACTTCCAAGACGGAACGAGAGTCTTTCGTTGACAGAGAAGTGGAGTTACCTTTAAGTGTGACTTTAGAATATAAAACAGGTCAAATACAAGAAAATATTGACGGTGGCCAAACAAATTGTAAACACAGGTCGCACACATGACGCTGGTGACGTTTCTGTCGCATAATGTGACGTTCTGAAGCCTAAATGTCCGTTTCCCTCTGTTTACAAGCAAACGTTTAAAAGGAGGTTTTGAAAATCTCCACTTTGGCCGCAGTTTTCAGAAATGATCGTTTTTTGGTGACTTTGAGCTTCATTTTCGTGTAAACGAATGGCCAAAACGCATGAAAACGCCACCGTTTTTGCTCCGTGTAAACGGGGCCTTAGACTGTCAGATTTAGAGGGAAACGTGGCGTGCTTTCGCTAAACGGACGCTAATCTCTTGTTTATTTACTTATTTAGTTCGCTTTTTCTTTTATTCACTCCGCAGGCCAAGGCGAATTGTATTTGTTTATGTAGCCCGGTTTAGATGGAAATAACTAAGCTGGATGACTTGGTGGGATTGTTGTCATGACAACAGATTCAACAACAAAGAGGTAAATCGGCTCTTTCCACCCAGTCGCATCTAAAGATGATCAAAGCTCTCGCAGCACTTCAGTGCAGCGTTGTTCATGTGTGACGTTTTGGTGGCTGCCTGCATTTCCTCTTTTCCTGTAGCACCTGCGCTACCAGCAGCGTGGTGGTACATGACAAACACTTTTAACCTTCAGCGAACATCAGACGGTTGCAGATTTAATGCATGCTGGCTCGGAAAGGCCGATATTTGGACAAGCTTCATTTGAAAAGCCAAAGAATGAGAGCACGCATTCTTGCCAAGAGAGCGGTTGCTGTAAAACCCCAAGAGAAGCCATAACGCACACCTGGACGCAGAAATGGGGGTTATTTAAGGTGAGGTCCTCCTTTTGGGCTTGTTTTTAAAGTTCAGACAAGGCCTGCATTTTCCCCCCCCCCCCGAGAAATTTCAGCGTCACAGCCTCGTGTCTGTTCTGAATTCACTCCGACTGCCGAACAACCGTGCTTCCATTTAATTTAGAGTAATTTGTTTGAAACCTTTTGCTGACATTGGCTCTGCTTAAGCTCAGTCTTAAAAGTCTCAGCTCCTGGTTGAAAGTTGAAGAAAAACTGTGCAGGGATACGCGACCAAAAGCAGCTCGTTTTCAGTTCGTTCAGTGTCCGGTTTCACGTCCAAAAGGACCCGTAACAAACATCAACTGGTGAACTCCCACATGAAATATATTAGATCAAAGTTGGCTAAAAGTATCGGCATTCTAGGAAAAACTAGACACATATTAAACCTAAAAACATTATACATACTTTATAATTCATTAATTTTACCGTATCTGACGTACTGTGTGGAGATTTGGGGAAATACTTTTAAAACCAATCTTCAACCCATTTATGTAATGCAAAAAAAAGCAATAAGAATCGTAAATAATGTAGGATTTTATCATCACACAAATGTTTTGTTCTGGAAATTAAACGCACTAAATTGACTGACCTAGTTGAATTTAAAACGGCACAGATAATATACAAAGCAAAGAATAATTCACTCCCCTGCAACATACAAAAACTGTTTAAGGATAGAGATGAATATGAGTTAAGGGGGGGAACATAATCTCAAACAACCAACAGTTAAAACAACACTTAAAAGTATGTGTATTTCAGTTACAGGGGTTAAATTGTGGTATAGCTTGCCAGATAATCTGAAACAAAGTAAAAACATCATACAGTTTCAAAAATAGTTTAAAACACATCATGATTAGTAAATACCAACAAGATAAAGGATAAGACGCAAGAGAGAGAATTATGGAATTATGCACGTAATAATTACTGATCTTTTTGTCCTTGTTTTAATCAGGACTATTTACTATTTATTTTTCCTTTTTTTCTTTTCTTACTGGTTCTTTGTTGTTACATATATTTTTCTTTCGTGTTTGCTTCTTTTTTGGGTGGAAATGCTAGAAAGCATTTGTTATAGAAAGTTTGAATAATAATAATGTGAAGGTTAAAGGGTAGGCATTTATAAGCTCAGAGCTTCAGCCTACTCCTTTTCGATCCAAATGATTACACGACATGTTATGAATGAGTGTACCATATTGAGCACGTGATCGAAATAAATAAAAAAAATAAATAAAAAAAAAACTCCAGAACCAGGGAAACCAAACCTGATGGACCACTTTTGCACAGTTTTAGCTTTGCAGGATTCACAACTGTGGTGGACATTTTCTGACGCCATTAAGATCAACGGTGTGTAAATATATACAGGACTGTCTCAGAAAATTTGAATATTGTGATAAAGTTCTTTATTTTCTGTAATGCAATTAAAAAAACAAAAATGTCATACATTCTGGATTCATTACAAATCAATGAAATATTGCAAGCCTTTTATTATTTTAATCACAATATTCAAATTTTCTGAGACAGTCCTGTATATAAGACACAACATATGTTACATAATTATAACTATCCCTCTCAACATATAATATATACTACATAAATATCCACATAAATATCTAAACATATCTTAAGCAAGTATAATATACCATTTTTCCCTATTTTATTTGATTCTAAGACTCCTCGTTAACCCATTTCCTCTTCCATATACCTGTTTAATATAATAAATAATTTTTTGTATTTCTTTTTAAACAGATTTGTGTTATTACTTATAAGTTAATAATAAGTTTAAGTTAAGAAATAAGTTTACAGGACTGTCTCAGAAAATTAGAATATTGTGATAAAGTCCTTTATTTTTTGTAATGCAATTAAAAAAAACTAAAATGTCATACATTCTGGATTCATTACAAATCAACTGAAATATTGCAAGCCTTTTATTATTTTAATATTGCTGATTATGGTTTACAGCTTAAGATTAAGATTCCCAGAATATTCTAATTTTTTTA
>NC_084598.1:41029463-41105730 GCF_033807715.1 Cololabis saira
AAGGAAGGAAGGAAGGAAGGAAGGAAGGAAGGAAGGAAGGAAGGAAGGAAGGAAGGAAGGAAGGAAGGAAGGAAGGAAGGAAGGGAGTAAGGAAGGGAGAAAAGATGGAAGGAAGGAAAGAAGGAAGGAAGGAAGGAAGGAAGGAAGGAAGGAAGGAAGGAAGGAAGGAAGGGAGTAAGGAAGGGAAGAAAAGATGAAAGGAAGGAAAGAAGGAATGAAGGAAAGAAGGAAGTAAGGAAGAAAGGAGAAAAGAAGGAAGGAAGGAAGGAAGGAAGGAAGGAAGGAAGGAAGGAAGGAAGGAAGGAAGGAAGGAAGGAAGGGAGTAAGGAAGGGAGAAAAGATGGAAGGAAGGAAAGAAGGAAGGAAGGAAGGAAGGAAGGAAGGAAGGAAGGAAGGAAGGAAGGAAGGAAGGAAGGAAGAAAGAAAGAAAGAAAGGAGAAAAGAAGGAAGGAAGGAAAGAAGGAAGGAAGGAAGGAAGGAGAAAAGAAGGAAGGAAGGGAGTAAGGAAGGGAGAAAAGATGGAAGGGAGGGAAAGAAGGAAGGAAGGAAGGAAGGAAGGAAGGAAGGAAGGAAGGAAGGAAGGAAGGAAGGAAGGAAGGAAGGAAGGAAGGAAGGAAGGAAGGAAGGAAGGAAGGAAGGAAGGAAGGAAGGAGAAAAGAAGGAAGGAAGTAGGAAAGGGAGTAAGGAAGGGAGAAAAGATGGAAGGGAGGAAAGAAGGGAGAAAAGGAAAGAAGGTAAATAAAGAAACTAATGACAAAAGGGAGGTAGGAAGAAAAAGGAGTAAAGGAGGGTAAAAAAGGAGGAAAAGAGGAAAGGAAGAAGGAAGGAGAGAGCAGGAGGAAAGAAGGAAAGAAGAATTGGGGTCATTTTGACCCAAAGACAGTACAAGGGTTAAAATAATAACCCCTGACGAGGTTTTGAACAGAAGCAGTTATGCAAATTTCTGTTGCATTGAATATCTATCGACGACACAGAGCTAAAAGAAGATAAATGCTCTGAGCCGCCTTGAGCTGCGGAGAGCTCTAATGCTCGTCCTGCTAACTGATTTAAGTCAACACAATCTCAAACTGGGCCAAAGGTAAATCCACTGGCTCCCAGTCAACGGCTGCCCGGTGATCTGTTGCGACAACTCGCAGGTCAGGTTCTGAGAACATTATACTAAACCAGTGTGTAAATGTCACCTGATCGAAGATAAGATAGGCTTTATTTATCCCAAGAAGGAAATGTCACAGCAGTGGGTTCGTACGTCCTAAATAAACGGCAGTAAAGACGACCGGACTATGTAAATAGAAGAAAAAAGGGGTGAATATTACTGAAAAAGGAGTGATAGGAAACATTAAAAGGAAGAACGGTGTCACAGGTGCAGAAGAGGAAATAAATCCGGGGTCTTCAGTATTCTCTTGTAACCTTTACGACGACTATTGCATAAGTCTTTCTTATCGGCACGGGTCCGCTTGTTGACCGGGTTCCAAACAGGAAGGAGGTAAGGAAGTAGGAAAGGGAGTAAGGAAGGGAGAAAAGATGGAAAGAAGGAAAGAAGGAAGTAAGGAAAAAGGAGAAAAGAAGGAAGGAAGTAGTAAAGGGAGTAAGGAAGGGAGAAAAGATGGAAAGAAGGAAAGAAGGAAGTAAGGAAGAAAGAAGGAAGGAAGGAAGGAAGGAAGGAAGGAAGGAAGGAAGGAAGGAAGGAAGGAAGGAAGGAAGGAAGAAAGGAAGGAAGAAAGGAGAAAAGAAGGAAGGAAGTAGGAAAGGGAGTAAGGAAGGGAGAAAAGATGGAAAGAAGGAAAGAAGGAAGGAAGGAAGAAAGAAGGAAGGAAGGAAGGAAGGAAGGAAGGAAGGAAGGAAGGAAGGAAGGAAGGAAGGAAGGAAGGAAGGAAGGAAGGAAGGAAGGAAGGAAGGAAGGAAGGAAGGAAGGAAGGAAGGAAGAAAGGAAGGAAGGAAGGAAGGAAGGAAGGAAGAAAGGAGAAAAGAAGGAAGGAAGTAGGAAAGGGAGTAAGGAAGGGAGAAAAGATGGAAGGAAGGAAAGAAGGAAGTAAGGTACAAAGGAGAAAAGAAGGAAGGAAGGAAGGAAGGAAGAGAGTAAGGAAGTAGGAAAGGGAGTAAGGAAGGGAGAAAAGATGGAAGGAAGGAAGGAAGGAAGGAAGGAAGGAAGGAAGAAAGGAGAAAAGAAGGAAGGAAGTAGGAAAGGGAGTAAGGAAGGGAGAAAAGATGGAAGGAAGGAAAGAAGGAAGTAAGGTACAAAGGAGAAAAGAAGGAAGGAAGGAAGGAAGGAAGAGAGTAAGGAAGTAGGAAAGGGAGTAAGGAAGGGAGAAAAGATGGAAGGAAGAAAAGAAGGAAGGAAGGAAGGAAGGAAGGAAGGAAGGAAGGAAGGAAGGAAGGAAGAGAGTAAGGAAGTAGGAAAGGGAATAAGGAAGGGAGAAAAGATGGAACGAAGGAAAGAAGGAAGTAAGGAAGTAAGGAGAAAAGAAGGAAGGAAGGAAGGAAGGAAGGAAGGAAGGAAGGAAGGAAGGAAGGAAGGAAGGAAGGGAATAAGGAAGTAGGAAAGGGAGTAAGGAAAGGAGAAAAGATGGAAAGAAGGAAAGAAGGAAGTAAGGAAGTAAGGAAGAAAGGAGAAAAGAAGGAAGGAAGGAAGGAAGGGAATAAGGAAGTAGGAAAGGGAGTAAGGAAAGGAGCAGAAGAGGAAATAAATCCGGGGTCTTCAGTATTCCTCCTTACTTCCTTATTCTGCTTTTATGGTGATATGGATCCCCTTGGGTCTGAAATAAAGATTTAATAATAATATTCTCTTGTAACCTTTACGACGACTATTGCATAAGTCTTTCTTATCGGCCCGGGTCCGCTTGTTGACCGGGTTCCAAACAGGCAGGACCCGAGTAAATTAAACACACAGGGGTTGCGGGTTCTCATTGGGATGGATTGTTTTCATAGAGTGAATACAGCATGTAAACGGCAAAGCCGCTCCCTGGTAGTTTGACCGAAAACAAATAGTCGTATAGTATTTTTTCCAGCGTACGTGACCTACTTTCATTACACAGAGGTATGATTTAAAGCGGTAATGACACCCTATACTTGTCATCCAAAGTCCAGCAGCGAATTGATTTCCCTGGTAATTGTGAGCATGTGTCCACGCATCCTGCACGAGCCTCATCATGTGTGCACACGCACAGGGGCGAAAATCCCGGGGGGACAGGGGGACAAGTCCCCCCTGTCCCCCCCTAGAATAATTTGAGACAGAATTAATAATTTTGGAACAATGCAGTAGTATTTTACGACGGAGTATTAGGGCCAAACAAAAAAACAAAAAAAGGAAATTACGAGAATAAAGTCATAATGTAATGAGAATAAAGTCGTAAAATTATGAGAATAAAGTCATAATATTACGAGAATAAAGTCATAATATTACGAGAATAAAGGTGTAATATATTATAAATATATAAATATAACTTCACAAGATGCTCAATATTCTTCATTTTAACACAAGGAGAAGACTGCTCTTCCTGTTAGAGTTCTCATAAATTACAACTTTATTTTCATAATATTCTGACTTTATTCTCATAAATTACCACTTTATTCATTACGACTTTATTCTCGTAATGTCACAACTTTATTCTCGGAATTTTACGACTTTATTCTCGTAATATTACGACTTTATTCTCGCAACATTACGACTTTATTCTCGGAATTTTACGACTTTATTCTCGGAATTTTACGACTTTATTCTCGTAATATTACGACTTTATTCTCGTAATATTACGACTTTATTCTCGTAATATTACGACTTTATTCTCGCAACATTACGACTTTATTCACGTAATGTTACGACTTTATTCTCGTAATTTTACGACTTTATTCTCGTAATATTACGACTTTATTCTCATAATATTACGACTTTATTCTATTACGACTTTATTCTCACAACATTACGACTTTATTCTCGTAATTTTACGACTTTATTCTCATTATATTATGACTTTATTCTCATTATATTATGACTTTATTCTCGTAATTTCCAATTTTTTTTGTCTTAGTTTGGCCCTAATACTCCGTCGTAGTATTTAGTAGTGATGCACCAAAATGAAAATTTGTGGCTGAAACCGAAATCGAAAATAATAATAAACAGTAAAATCTCATTACACTTAAAACAAGAGTCATCACCAGAAAAATAACTTGTTATTTGACAATTTTCACCTGTTTCAAGTAAATTTTCACTTGAAATAAGTAGAAAAATCTGCCAATGGGACAAGATTTATCTCATAAGCAAAACAATCTTGTTCCACTGCCAGATTTTTCTACTTATTTTAAGTGAAAATCTACTTGAAACAGGTGAAAATTGTTGTTTTTTCCAGTGATGAGTCTTGTTTTAAGTGTAATGAGATTTTTTTTAACTAAAAATGAGACATTTTAACTAGAAATAAGACAAATATTCTTGTTAAGATTGTGGGTTTTTGCAGTGTATTATGTCAGATGTGCTGTATTATTGCACCTTCCACCTAATACCATTGTTTTGTATTACTCTAAGAAAGGTCTTCTGCCTGTTTGCGAGATAGAGTTGAAAATGTCCAAATGCTGTATTAAAGGAAGGCTAAAACTTTTATTCCTTGTCCCCCCCTGGATTGATTCTCTAAAATTTTACTGTTTATTGTCCCAAACAACTATGAAACGGGATTTTCGCCCCTGCACACGCATGTACGCTGGTCTGCGAAGCGGCCGAAGGGGTTGGCCGGTCAAGCGGGAGGGATCTCCCCCACAATGTCCGGGATTGTAATGACAGAGCTGGGCGTGCGTGCTTCAAGCTGTTAGTAAAAGCCTAATCTGTGGGACATCAGGTTAAAGTACGCTCCCTGCAGCAGCAGCCAGTGAACGGGGAGATATGGGACAGGCCGGCTGATCCACTGCACTCAGTAATTATCAGTAATTACCCAGGACATCACGGCAGGGCCGAGACCAAATCACTCCCCCCGGGGTTTGCAAGTCCCTCTGCTAAAGGCCCATGAAATTTACACTTAGCTTTGGTTAGATAACAAATATTAGTAACAATAGGGCACGAGTCATGAAAACATGTAGATACGGATGTACCGTACCTCCAACTCAAGTAAAAGTACTGTTACTTCAGAATAATATGACTCAAGTAGAAGTAAAAAGTAGTCATCCAAATAATTACTTGAGGAAAAGTAAAAAAGTACTTGGTGAAAAAACTACTCAAGTACTGAGTAACTGTTGAGTAACGTCTGATTTATTTTTTTAACACAACCATTCAAACAGACAAAAGTACAAAATAATCATCTTCAGGCAAATTAAATCAATAAAATAATAAAATAAATTAAAATTAATAAAAAATAGCTTAAATTAAAATAATCTTAAAGTAAATTCAAGTACTTTAGTAAATAATAAAATAAATAAAATAATAACAGAATAAAAAAATTAATTAATCTTTTTTAACCAGGCAGAACTAGAACAAACATGAACTCATAGAAACTCTGTGTGTGTTTGAGTCTGTGTAAATGTGACAAAACATGCAAAAACAAACATTTTTCCCAAAGAATCACCCAGTGATGTCATGAGATTGACGCGTACGCGGATAAAAGGGATAAAAGGAAAGTAACAGCTCAACGTAGCCTAATGTAGCGGAGTAAGAGTAACAGTTTCTTCTTCACAAATCTACTCAAGTAAAAGTAAAAAGTATAGTGATTCAAAACTACTCCTAAAAGTACAAC
Organism: Cololabis saira; assembly: GCF_033807715.1. Classification (NCBI taxonomy): domain Eukaryota; kingdom Metazoa; phylum Chordata; class Actinopteri; order Beloniformes; family Belonidae; genus Cololabis; species Cololabis saira. The sequence continues at coordinate 41,035,175 of NC_084598.1, forward strand.
ATTTCCCAAAACTTACTCAAGTAAATGTAACGGAGTAAATGTAATTCATTACTACCAGCTCTGTTGACAGTGAGGATTTTTGATCACTTGAAAGTCATAGGCTTACAAGCAGAGGTGGTAGTAACGAGTTACATTTACTCCGTTACATTTACTTGAGTAAGTTTTGGGAAATTTTGTACTTTTAGGAGTAGTTTTTGAATCACTATACTTTGTACTTTTACTTGAGTAGATTTGTGAAGAAGAAACTGTTCCTCTTACTCCGCTACATTAGGCTACGTTGAGCTGTTACTTTTCTTTTATCCCTTTTATCCACGTACGCGTCAATCTCATGACATCACTGGGTGATTCTTTGGAAAAAATGTTAGTTTTTGCATGTTTTGTCACATTTACACAGACTCAAACACACACAGAGTTTATATGAGTTCATGTTTGTTCTAGTTCTGCCTGGTTAAAAAAGAAAAGTACAAAGGCTGGAAATTTTGTGCTACTTGTGCTTAATTTATTTTTTTATTCTATTATTATTTATTTATTTTATTATGTATTAAAGTACTTGAATTTACTTTATTTGGCTGTTTTTATTTTTTATTAATTTTAATTAGGGCCCGAGCACCTTCAGTGCGAAGGCCCTATTGTATCTGTAGGAATTTTTCTTTTTTCTTTTTTCTTTCTTTCTTCTGACGAAAGGAGGGCCTTTTTGCCCCCCTAAACGTGCCCAAAAAGTCACCAAATTTTGCATGCAAGTCAGGCCTGGCGGAAAATTTGATATTTAATGATTTACATTAATGGGCGTGGCAAAATGGCTCAACAGCGCCCCCTTGAAAACTTTGTGCCTCAAGCCCCACGATACGGTTTGACGTACATGCACGAAAATCGCTACACACCTGTATCAGTACACAACTTAAAGAAAAGTCTCTTGGCGACATGGCCGAAAGCGAACAGCAAGTCGGCCATTTTGAATTAATCGTGTCACTTTGGCGCAATTTATGCCATTTCTTCAGCAGTTAATTCAGCCCGAACCGTAACGTGCACCCAGGTGTGTTATACATCAAAATGTGCGTCTCCATCCTGCGACAACACGCATTACTTTTCTCTTTCAAAAGCTTTACCGTGGCGACGCTAGACGCCAAAAAGCGCGCCCACCCTTCATCTGGTTGGTTCAGACAGAAAAAACTTTGCGCCTCAAGCCCCATAATACGGTTTGACGTACATGAACGAAAATCGGTACACACCTGTATCATGTCGCAACTTAAAGAAAAGTCTCTTGGCGCCATGGCCGAAAACGAACAGGAAGTCGGCCATTTTGAACATTCTGAATTAATCGCGTAATTTTGGAGCAATATGAGCCATTCCTTCGAGAATTAATACGGCCCGAACCGTATCATGAACCCAGATGTGTTATACATCAAAATGCGCGTTTCTATCCTGCGACCACGCGCATTACTTTTCTCTTTCAAAAGTATTACCGTGGCGACGCTAGACGCCAACAAGCGCGCCCCCCTTCATCTGATTGGTCCATATTTGATAGTTCCCCAAAAGTCACCATATTTTGCATGCAAGGCAGGCCTGGCGATAAATTTTATATTTCATCGTTTGTATTAATGGTCGTGGCAAAATGGCTCAACAGCGCCCCCCGGAAAACTTTGTGCCTCAAGCCCCACGATACAGTTTGACGTACATGCACGAAAATCTGTACACACCTGTATCATGTCGCAACTTGAAGAAAAGTATCTTGGCGCCATGGCCGAAACCGAACAGGAAGTCGGCCATTTTGAATTGATTGTGTAATTTTGGCGCAATTTATGCCATTCCTTCGGCAATTAATACGGCCCGAACCGTAACGTGCACCCAGGTGTGTTATACATCAAAATGTGCGTCTTCATCTTGCGACTACCTGCATTACTTTTCTCTTTCAAAAGTGTTACTGTGACGACGCTAGACGCCAAAAAGCGCGCCCACCCTTCATCTGGTTGGTCCATATTTGATAGTTCTCCAAAAGTCACCAAATTTTGCATGCAAGCCAGGCCTGGCGATAAATTTGATATTTCATGGTTTGCATTAATGGGCGTTGCCTAACGGCTCAACAGCGCCCCCTAGAATACTATTCTCTGCCATAACTTTTTAAAGGTTTGACATAAAGAGTCGTGGGTGGTGTCATGGGACTCAGTATTGAGTCCTTGACCATTAATTGGTGAAAATTAGCCCCGCCCCTTCTTCTGATTGGTTGTCCCTATTTTCTGCTATAACTTTTGAATGGTTTGACATAGAGAGTCATGGGTGGTGTCACCTGAATCGGTATGGAGTCCTTGAGCTTCATTGGCCTGAAATAGCCCCGCCCCTTCTTGTCATTGGTTGTCCCTTTTTTCTGCTATAACTTTTGAATGGTTTGACATAGGAAGTCGTGGGTGGTGTCATTTCTGATATGCTTATGGGGTCGGTGGCCGTGAGTGCGAGGGCCCGTTCATCGCTGCTTGCAGCTTTAATTTATTTTATTATTTTATTGATTTAATTTGCCTGAAGATGATTATTTTGTACTTTTGTCTGTTTGAATGGTTGTGTTAAAAAAAATAAATCAGACGTTACTCAACAGTTACTCAGTACTTGAGTAGTTTTTTTTACCAAGTACTTTTTTACTTTTACTCAAGTAATTATTTGGATGACTACTTTTTACTTCTACTTGATTCATATTATTCTGAAGTAACAGTACTTTTACTTGAGTACATGTTTTGGCTACTCTACCCAGCTCTACATACAAGGCAAGCCAGCGTATTGATCAACATAAAATATCAATATTAAGAGTCTAAGTAAGGGGATGGGACACCCAAATAATAAAAACAACTGCTTTAAAACAGCTCGTGAATATAAATGTGGATTTGTTTTTCCATCAGTTGAGCCAAAAAAGATTGAATGAATGAATTATCTTTATTTCGGTCTTGTACACGTTTTTTACAAAACAAAATGAAAAGTAAAATAAACATTGCTTTTGTCGAAAAGGTGTAGGCTGAAGCCGTAGCTTATAGTGCCGACCCTTTTTATCTTGTGATCAGCTTAAATATGAAACATTAGCATTACTCCGTGGAAACAAACATAAAGAAGACAAAAAATAAATAAGACAAAATATAAAATTGACGTTTCACATTCTAGAATGTTTTTGATAATATACTTAGTTAATAGTTAGTTAATATTTATTTATTTCGGTCAATCACAAACAAAAATCATCAAAACAAGATAACACAGGTTTTTCCCTGGTCAACATTGTGATTATTTGACCGAAAAGGTCTGGGCTTGAAGCATAAAGCTTATCTTGCCCACCTTTTAACTGAATACAAAGTATACAAAGTGTATACAAAAAACAAAAAAAACAAATGAAGTATCATAAGTCTACACAAAATAATAATAATAGTAATAGTAATAACAATAATAATAATAATAATAATAACAATAATGATGATGATGATAATAATAATAGTAATAATAATAATAATAATAATAATAATAGCAATAATATGACAGTAATAATAATAATGATAGCTCTGAAAACAGAAAAGATGAAACAGTGAAAAGATGGTAAAGAAACCGGCAAAACCAATGTAAGTTGTCATTTTATCTCATACATGTGTGCATTCTTCTTTGTTTGCTTATTGTGTTTCTATATATGTGTCCATTACCTTTGCTTTGAATAATATCTTGTATGCTTTTATTGAATTTGCTAGTTTAAGGTCATTATTACTTTTACAATTATTATATACTTTATAGTTATAGTGTTTTATATTTATTTACAATATTTTCTTTAAACATTTTCTTAAACTTAAAGATAGAACTGCACATTTTTAGGTCGTTGTCACAACTATTCCATATTTCTCTTGCCTTAATTGATGTAGAAGTTTTCACAACATGTAAGAATGTCTTCATAATGAACATGGATGACTTGCACAGCTTTTTTCTACTAATATAAAGTTAGACATCCACTCATGTATCAAAGAAGCAGCATAACAGAGCCACTTTATTAGGGTCAAGAGTTCATATATTTGTACTTTTCCTTTGCCAGCAGTTCTAGTAAACAGTGTTTGAGTCTCTGCTGCCCCCTGGTGGCTGCGAGTGTAATTACACCCCCACAAAACGACCACAAAAGTGACATCACATTAAGAAACTATGAATGTCGATTTAAAAATAAACCTAATTAATGTATTGTGTCCAGTATTATATTGCTTTTGTAGCAACCAAATCCTTCTTTGGTTAATTACAAACGTATAAAGTTAACTTTTGCAACAGGACCGTAACGGCCGTCTAGTATGACGTCGACGTCACCACAAAAACACACGGTTTAGTATTATTTCTCGTTTTAAAAGCTCACTTTTGATGTTTTAATCACGTCCAAATTTAATCCATCAATACATTGTTTGTAATTGTGAAAATGGTTAAAATGAGTAAATAACCCGTCAGTGGCGAACGTGTATGCTAAGCTATCCTTTAAGGAAATAACATATTTTCTAGCTTTTTTCGGCCAAAACTACAGCGGGGAATATTTTATTCTGCTTTTATGTCATCAATCACTAAAAGTTAAACTCTAGCGTTAATGCGTGATCGCTGTTATATCTGTGAACGAGTCCGCCCATATCCACGACCCGGTCCCATGGTGTAATGGTTAGCACTCTGGACTTTGAATCCAGCGATCCGAGTTCAAATCTCGGTGGGACCTCGTCCTTTTCCTCCTCTAAACATGCTGCAACATTTCAACACGTTTGCACAAAGACACACGTAAAACGTATGTAACCATGACCGGCACGACTTTGTTGTTGCCCATAGAAAATATGATGATTTGTCCCTGCAAAAAAGTTTTCCTTTAACATCATGCATTCACTTACAAAGAAAATTACGAAATTATTCAAATAAAAAAATACTTCAAACCTGACATTTATGCCAAAAAATACTTCAAACCTGACATTTATGCCCAAAAAAATATTTCAAACCTGACATTTTTGTCTGAAAGAGACCCCATGTCAAATATTCCATGCTCCATCTTCATAAATAAGTACATACAATCAGTACTCGAGTTGTAAAAAAAAATCAGGGGGGATGGTGGATTTTATCATATGGGGACAGATAATTTGTGCTGATTACAAATAATATAATATATTACAAATAATAGCAGTGACCAAAACACCTGCAGAAATACTGCAGGAATGACATAGCAGCAGTTAAATGCAGCCTTCTGTAAGCTTTAAATATCCACTGGTCTTACATCAAATACATCAAAACACAACAATAAAAAACAGTTTTCTGAACTTATCAATATGACTCTGTCCTTCACAGGATAAGTAAAATGGATCACTGCAAAAACTCACAATCTTAACGAGAATATTTGTCTTATTTCTAGTTAAAATGTCTCATTTTAGTAAAAAAAATCTCATTACACTTAAAACAAGACTCATCACTGGAAAAAATAACAATTTTCACCTGTTTCAAGTAGATTTTCACTTGAAATAAGTAGAAAAATCTGCATGTGGAACAAGATTTTATTGCTTGTAATGAGAAGATAAATCTTGTCCAATTGGCAGATTTTTCTACTTGTTTCAAGTGAAAATTTACTTGAAACAGGTGAAAATTGTCAAATAAATTATTTTTCTGGTAATGACTCTAAATGTTGAAACAGCACATTCATTGATGAAATGACATAAGGGATGGAAAGGGGGGATGATTTGGACCGTTTTTATTTCAGGGGGGATGATTTGGACCGTTTTTATTTCAGGGGGGATGCCATCCCCCCTCATCCCCCCTCAACTCGAGTACTGCATAAAATATATAACATAAATGTGCACAAAAAAGCCACGGGTCATGTTCAAAACATGTTTATTTCCACACATTAAAATGTTAAGATACAAACATTAATTAATAAGCTTCAATTAAGCATTTCTTTGGACTGTTTATTGGAATGTTTCTCAAATGTATGTACAAATATGTCCATGATGTCAGTTCCTTTACTGTACAGCATTGGCCAAAGTGAACTGATAATTATTTTTTTCATTTACCACACTTGTATAAACGTGTGCACCCTGCTGTATCCGTTAGTGGATGCACCTTGAAAGGACAAACTACATCTGATGAGTTTTCCATTGGAGACAGAGTTGTTGTTACTGCAGCGGTATACAGTGTGGTACAAGTGCAATGGATATAGTATAAATTTATATTTTTTGTAAAGTGGCCGTGAATTATATTTGCTCATTTTGACAAAATAAAAACGTAACATTAACATAAACCAGTAGAAATAGTGAGAGTATGTCAAATAGTCAAAAGTAATGAGACTGAAAAAGCAAACGCTATAGTAAAAACAACATATCATTTGTTTTCATCCAATATTCACTTAAGGGGGGGTATTGAGGAGGTAAAAAAATTCCAACACTTTATTTCACAAAATTGGCACATGTCAAGCGTATATTTTTTTCAAACAACATGGACTTGTGTAGGTTGTATTACAACACATCATATAAGGGTCTTCTGCTGTATTACTCAAAAATAAATATCACTATAAAACAGCAAAAGATTCTAAGTTAAAAGATCTCCCAAACCATTTACAGTTAGGTCTAGAGCAGGGGTCGGCAACCCAAAATGTTGAAAGAGCCATATTGGACCAAAAACACAAAAAACTAATATGTCTGGAGCCGCAAAAAAATTAGTCTTATAAGCCTTAGAATGAAGGCAAATGGTGAAAGGAGAAATGTCAAGAAAAAGTCAAAATGTCGAGAAAAAGGCGAAATGTTGAGAAAAAAGTCAAAATTTCGAGAAAAAAGTCAAAATGTCGAGATTAATGTTGAGGTACAATCTCGAAAAAAAAGTGTAAATGTTGAGAAAAAAGTCGAAATGTCGAGAAAAAAGTCAAAATGTTGAGAAAAAAGTCAAAATGTCGAGAAAAAAGTCAAAATGTTGAGAAAAAAGTCAAAATTTCGAGAAAAAAGTGTAAATGTTGAGAAAAAAGTCGAAATCTCGAGAAAAAATGGTAAATGTTGAGAAAAAAGTCAAAATTTCGAGAAAAAAGTCGAAATGTCGAGATTAAAAAGGAAAGGAAAAAGGAAGAAAAAAAGGAAAAAAGAAGTAAAAAGAAAAAAAACAAGAAAAAAAAGGAAAAAAAGAGAAAATAAAGAGAAAAAAAGAAAGAAAAAAACAAGAAAAAAGGGAAAAAAAGAAGAAAAAAAGGAAAAAAAGGTCAAACATTTTTGAAAAAGCTCCAGGAGCCACTAGGGCGGCGCTAAAGAGCCGCGGGATGCCGACCCCTGGTCTAGAAGTATTCTGACAGAGACAGAATTTTTTTGTATTTTAATGAGTTTACCTTTATACACCACTGCAATGGATTTGAAATGAACATGTGATCAAACTGTAGACCTTCAGTTTTAAATTAAAGGCAGGATGAGCAATTTCTAGGTAATGTCACTTTTGTTGCTGTTGCAATAAAACATCAACAAAACGGAGAACAAGGTAGTCATGTGGTGAATGGCTGGAGCAAAGTGACAGATTTACAGAATCAGCAATGTGTATGAAGACTGTAAATGTGACAAAAGGCGTCCTAGGTTAGAAATCACGTAGAATTGCTTACCCTACCTTTAATACATTCACAAAAATATGACACTTTTGGAATTGGAGGCATTTTAAGCAAAGTACCTCCATTTTCAAGGGCTCAATACAATTTAGACAAAGTGACAAAACAATCATTTTTAAAATCTCAGATGAAAATCTTTGGGAAATAAAGACAAAAAGCTGCAAATGCCCATAAAAAGGCAAAATCATACATAAAAACTGTCACCTCAGTGTTTAAATACAGTAGTTCGGGCGCTGAAACCTGCCACCAAAGCCCAGCGTTAATGAGATCGTCCTATGGTCGTTGTTATGATTATTTTACTGCAGTACAATCTACACCAAGTGAGGCGCCATTTCTTTCTATGAAAGTGAATTCATCTCGTTAGCAGAAGTTTGACTTTTGTGAACTACAGGGACTAAACTGTTTTACTTTTAAAAGTGTTTTGGTGGTGAATTGCTTCACAGCGTTTCGCAATGCAACAGCATCTCCTTTCCAGATACACAGGAAACCTAAGTACGTTACAGAGTCTCACCCAACACACGACTACACCGGCTAGAATTAGGCTGTCACTGCAGCCTGATTGCGTTTAACCCCGAAAAGGATCATTTTTCCATCATTGAAGTTTAAATAAATTCCCAAATTTACCAAAATATGGTAGATTATAAAGTCGGGGTGTCTGTTAACCAGCTGAAACTAGAAGTTAAGAGATGTGGCAGGACACTCAGTACGTTTCCATGCACTAACAGAAAGTCGAATAGAGGGAATGCGCATGACGTCAGAGATGCGACTTCACAGCGGGTTAAACCACTGAGTGGCAGAAAGACTGAGTGGCAGAAAGACTGAGTGGCAGTGTAGACTTTCAGTTTGAGCAATCGAAAACATCTAAAATGGGAAAGAGCTGTTGTGCGATCGACTGTACTCATATCAGAGTTATCGTTTTACAGACTGCCGAAAAATAAGCTTAAGAGAGACAAATGGATCTCTGAAATTGGCAGAAACAACTGGATTCCAAGCACCGAAACGTGGATTTGCGGTTCCCATTTTGTATCAGGTAATGTTGGATGTTTGGGTAGCTAACGTTAAACGGTCAAATCATAAAGTTCAGTGTCCTCATCACTTTAATTTCACCAACAAATCCTGCCTTGAAGTCGGACCAAGCGTCAAGACTTTTGTATGCCTCCAAGCTTTGCTTCGTGTATTTCCCCGGCGTAGAAATTAAGTACGTATAAATATCAGGAAACTCGATTCGTGGCCAAATATTAATGTCCATGGACCACTGGTTCTTGGTAACTGTACCAAATATTAATGTCCATGGACCACTGGTTCTTGGTAACTGTACCAAATATTAACGTCCATGGACCACTGGTTCTTGGTAACTGTACCAAATATGAATGTCCATGGACCACTGGTTCTTGGTAACTGTATCAAATATTAATGTCCATGGACCACTGGTTCTTGGTAACTGTATCAAATATTAATGTCCATGGACCACTGGTTCTTGGTAACTGTACCAAATATTAACGTCCATGGACCACTGGTTCTTGGTAACTGTACCAAATATGAATGTCCATGGACCACTGGTTCTTGGTAACTGTACCAAATATTAATGTCCATGGACCACTGGTTCTTGGTAACTGTACCAAATATTAATGTCCATGGACCACTGGTTCTTGGGGTGACTGTACCAAATATTAATGTCCATGGACCACTGGTTCTTGGTAACTATACCAAATATTAATGTCCATGGACCACTGGTTCTTGGGGTAACTGTACCAAATATTAATGTCCATGGACCACTGGTTCTTGGGGTAACTGTACGGGTCACTGTCAAGTCCAACTGTCTTTAATCTAAGCTGATTATCGGCTTCTATCCCGTCTTCTCCACTAGTTGCAGACATTTTTGCTGATGTTTTGCCACTCAGTGCGAGTAAGGCCTGGGATATACTCGCTTGCGTTCACGTTGGTTCTCCTGCACCACCAACTGCAACGTCGCTCGCGTAGTACACAAGGAGAGCGTGTCGTACCGGCGGTGACCGATAGGGGGCAGTAAGCAGAGCAACAGTAGGAAAAGTGATTAAATATTTAGTAGCAGCGGCAGTAGCAGTAGCAGATTAGAACAGCAAACAAGTTTACATGACACCATTGGATGATGTTGGAGATTATAACATTGCTTCGGTTGCGATCTCGGCAAAGGTCGCGTACGCGCTCAGTGTCTTTTTGAGAACGTGCACGTCGACTCGTCAAATGAACGCAGGAGACCTGAAGCTCTTGAGATCGAGCTATTAGTGCCAGACAAAGCATCCTAATTGTTGGGACTTAGCCCAGTGGCGTCAATTCAGTCGAAGCTAAGGTATGGCAAGGTTACGAGTCACAGAACTTAACTAGAGTATCAATCAACACGTCCAGCAAATACTCATCACAGAAGTTTATGTAGTTTATCTGTGTGGTCAAGAAAACTGGAACTTTTTCAAATGCAAAAACTCAAAAAAAAGGAATGTTTGTCTTATTTCTAGTTAAAATGTCTCATTTTTAGTTAAAAAATCTCATTACACTTAAAACAAGAGTCATTACCAGAAAAATAACTTGTTATTTGACAATTTTCACCTGTTTCAAGTACATTTTCACTTGAAATAAGTAGAAAAATCTGCCAGTGGAACAAGATTTATCTTCTCATTACAAGCAAAACAATCTTGTTCCATTGGCAGATTTTTCTACTTATTTTAAGTGAAAATCTACTTGAAACAGGTGAAAATGGTTGTTTTTGAGTCTTGTCTTAAATGTAATGAGATTAAAAAAAAAAAACGAGACTAAAAATGAGACATTTTAATAGGGCTGGGCGATTTTGGACAAAAATAAAATCCCGATTTTTTTCTCTGAAAACCCGATTTTCGATTTCGATTTTTTTGGTAAAACTACAAAAGACAATGGAATAAATTGTTTCAAATATTTTATCTTTATTTTTAAAGAAAAATAGCAAACAAATTTACCTATTGGGAATGAAGTGCAATTGAAAGATACTGTAAATCCTCCTTGAGTTTAGTAAAGTGACAACATTTACAATTTTCTTGACCAAACAAAGATGACTAGACGAGCTCTGTCTGTAATGCAGCCAGCTGCAAAAAAGGAAAATCCATTTTCCGATTTTCCTTTTTTAACATCGATTTTGATTAATAAATCCGATTTAGATTTAAAATCGATTAATCGCACAGCCCTACATTTTAACTAGAAATAAGACAAATATTCTTGTTAAGATTTTGAGTTTTTGCAGTGTATAATAACTAGTGAAATCGATCATGTTGTTCTCATTTGCATTTGTAGTTATTCCATAAATTTATTTAAAAAAACAAACATTTACATTTAACCCTTGAAGCAAAGGTGTGGCGGCTGCCATACCGTCAAATAGTCAGGGGGTAAACCCTAAGATTGATAACTATGCTCACGCTTCTGGGTAAAGTTTGACAACCTTATTTTTTTGTTAGAAGGAACCCCTAGGAGGAATAATAGGGCTGTTGTCATCTTGGATTTTTTTGCTGTAACATTCAAATACTCAATTCATGCATATGGTCACAATAATGGTCAAAATGTACAGTTTATATGCAAAATCTTCAATGTTCAAGATTTTATATTTAGGGAAATGGATAAAACATCAATTGAAAAGCTTTTTTTTTTAAATTGTATTGCTATATTTTGTCCAATATTGGTTAAAAAATATGACTTTTTATAGGCGTTTTTAACACACACATAATAAGCATCTTTTTTTCTTTTTTTTTTTTGCAGTGAAACACATTTTCTATGAAATCCTGTGTCAAAAACATCTATAAAAAAGTGATATTTTGTATCCAATATTTGCTAAAATATTACAATATGATTCATAAAGGCTTTTTTAGTATTGTTTTATCTATTTCCTTAGATATACAATGTTTTAATCTGGACAATTATGCATACAAATTGTACACGTTGACCAAAACTGACCATATGCCTGAATTGAGAACTTGAATATTCTAGCGCCTCTAGTGGTCACCAGCTAAAAAATTCAAGATGACAACAACCCTAAAATTCCTTCTATAGATTTGTTCTAACAAAAAAAATAGGTTGTCAAACTTTACCCAGACATGTGAGCAAAAGTCTTAACGGAGGCTCTTTTCTAAAGTTGCCCCTTGACCAGAGAGCTGAGCGCTCCGGCGCTCTGAACACTCAGCTGCAGCGCGTTAGTTCATTTGTTTTTGGAAGTTAAATAGAGGGACTGCCAACAGCTCGTCGCGAATTCGTCCTGGTCATGTTAGACTGTATGGTTACTGTTTCTTGGGGCCTGATTTACTAAAGGTTTGCGTGTGTAAAAACGTGTGCAAACTTGACATCACCCGCAAACCAATGTGCAAGCTGATCTACTAACAGCGTGCAAAGAGGACTGCGTCTCTCAAATGAGCAAAATAGCACACGCTGTTCATTTAGTACTTTTGCCCTGATGAATAATCAATATGGGGCGTACCCGCCAGAAATCCTAAATACTGGGAGGGGAAAATGCAAATATGTCCATTTACCACGCGCAATGAGATTTACCAAGCCCGAAAGTAATTGCGCGTATTGTGATTGCGTCTGTATTTAATACGTTCAAAAGGAAGTGCTAATCTGCTGCTGCTGTTATTGTGGCGACATCCAAAATCAAAGAATACACAGAGAGAGAGTCTTTATTCTGCTGCATGCTATTTTAAAAATGGTTGCACAAGTTTTATTAAAGGGCACTTTTTCTTTAGTTCTTCGCCGTATATCTTGCCACCTTCTTTTAACCTCATCTGCCGTTCTTTTTGTCTTACCAACTGCATTTATTCTATCGCAGATTTTCTCCCATATTGCGTTTCTTTTGGTAATGTTTAAATTTCTTTGCTGTAGTTCATGAATGTGTTTATTTGCCTCTTCCACTAATATCTCTAACTCCAACTCGTCAAATTTCATTTTGCGCTTGCGACTATCCTGCTTTCCATCCAGACTCTCCATGGCGCAAACCGTAAGACGCGCAACACCTCATTTAAATACTGCGGTTTGCACCTGTTATCAATTGCGCACGCATTCTTAGTTGATCACCCGCAAAACACACAACAACAGCACGTGCAAACTTTTTCAGTGCACACGCAATTTAGTACTCTTTATTTAGGATCTTAGTAAATCAGGCCCTTGGAGTTTTCTGATTATTAGAGTCGAGTTTTTGCGTTGTTTTCCTTTTTGTCGATTACCTGTTGAGAAGTTTTTCGCTGCCATTTAAGGAGGCAGTTTTTGTTATTCGGATTTTTCCGCTCCCTTAGTTGTACAATAAACTACGCCGTGTTTTTTGGCTGAACTCGAACTCTGTCTGGTGTCGTGTACTTGGGGTCAGAGACAAACACTAATCCGAGTTATTCTGGCAATGTTTACGCACCCCTCGCTTAACCGAGCTACGGACCGCCCCGGGACTCCTCCTTCTGGAAGTGACAGCACAGCCAAAGCCAGAATATCAACACAATAGGAGAAGAAGAAGACGAACAACAAAGAAGGAGCCGGAAGAAGGCCAACGCAAAAGTGTGCGTGGCGCCACCTAGCACCAGGGAGTCGAATGCACCTCACTCAATAATCGATTGTCTTCTCACGCATGTTTACTTGGATTTCTGAGAAACTCACGTTTAATCCTAGATTGTTGCCAATAGCTTGATTTAGATGTGCATGTGACCACACCAATTGACTCTAACTCTACAGTCACACAGCATCATTACCTTAACACTCTACAGGTGATGCTTCTGACGGGTTTTTGTCATACTATCCATCCGTCTTCTACCGTTTTGTCGGGTCACAGAGGCAGTAGACTGATTAGGGAAGCTAACCCCGCGTTCACACTGAAAGCGTCACGGGCGTCATAGGCGTCCGGCTGCCATTCATTGTCTATGAAAAACGGGCGTCGAGACGCGGCGCGTCAATTTGAAGTTGAAAAATCGGAACTTTATGCAAATGAGCAGCGGCGACGCCGAGGCGTCGTCCAATCACAGACCGGGATTCCCGAAGCGAGAACCCTCAATGCAGATTGTACTTTCATGTACTCACAAATGTACACTGATTCACATGACTACAGGAGCAGAGCTGTGCACTAACACACTTATTTTATCAGGAATTAATATATTTCATCCAGAAAACTGTCATTTTTGCTGGTTTGACTGCCGTTTTTACCTGAACTGATCATGTGAAACACGTATCTGATGGGTGAGGAACTGGATGGTCCCAACGATTTTATTTGCTACATTGATCCAACGAAAAGTAATTAAAACCCGTGCTTATTAATCACAAAACACAGGTTAATCATCATGACCAAATCCGCTCTGACCCGGTGTGTCAGTATCAGCGCAGACAGACTGCAGCTTCGCCTGAATTATGCTTCTGCGTTAAATCGACGGCGTAGCCGACGGCGTAGGGTCGCGGTACGGTGTGCGTCGCCGCGAACCCTACGCCGTCGGCTCTGCGTTGGTGTGACGCGGAACCATAAATCAGCCTAGGCCAGGGGTCGGCAACCCAAAATGTTGAAAGAGCCATATTGGACCAAAAACACAAAAAACAAATATGTTTGGAGCCGCAAAAAATGAAAAGTCTTGTATAAGCCTTAGAATGAAGACAAACGGTGAAAGGAGAAATGTCGAAAAAAAAGTCAAAATGTGGAGAAAAAAGTCAAAATTTAGAGAAAAAAGTCAAAATGTTGAGATTAAAAAGGAAAGGAAAAAGGAAGAAAAAAAGTGGAAAAAGGAAAGAAAGAAGAAAAAAGAAAAAAAACAAGAAAAGAAAGAAAAAAAAGAGAAAAAAGAGAAAATAAAGACAACAAAAGAGAAAAAAAGGAAGAAAAAAAGAAGAAAAAAGGGAAAAAAAAGGAAAAAAAAGAAGAAACAAGCAAAAAAAAACAAGAAAAGAAAGAAAAAAAGGAAAAAGAGAAAAAAAGAGAAAAGAAAGAGAAAAAAAGGAAGAAAAAAAGAAGCAAAAAAGAAGAAAAAGGGGAAAAAAAGGAAAAAAAGGTGAAACGTTTTTGAAAAAGCTCCAGGAGCCACTAGGGCGGCGCTAAAGAGCCGCGGGTTGCCGACCCCTGATCTAGGCAGATTTATGGTTCACCGGGAGTGGGCTCTGGCGGTTGATGTTGATCCGCGGCCAAACTTGTTAAAAGGAGCATCAAACTCACTCTTATCTACGCGGAAATAACGCTAAAATATAAAGAAGGCGTCCCAAACTGTGATCTATGGTGAAATGGGAAACTGAAGATGTGTAGGCTGTTCCCAATGTTCCCTCCAGTTCTGCAGCGCAGCTTTAGCCCCGCCCACTGCAGCTTTAGCCCCGCCCACGGCAGCTGTAGCCCCGCCCACTGCAGCTTTAGCCCCGCCCACTGCAGCTTTAGCCCCGCCCACTGCAGGCGTCAACAGTGCATGCCGCTTTCAGCGTGAACTAGGGTCGCCACCTTTCATAAATAGAAATAAGGGACATCCTGATTTCAGTAGCGCAGGAGCCAAAAAAAAAAAGCCCCAAAACTTCTAAACTGAATAAAAATGTGTTTTTTTTTATATGAAAAAACAAAATGCTTTGATTTAAAGTTTAAAGTGCTTTAATAGCACTGAACTTGCATGACTGTACAGACAGACAACCATACTAGCAACTGAAATATCCTCCTATGCTATGTATGTAACATCAGCCCAGATGTAATATAGCCTACAGGTGAAGAATATGGTGTAAAAGTTAATTTATTTCAATAATTCAACTAGAATATGGTGTAAAAGTTAATTTATTTCAATAATTCAAATAGAATATGGTGTAAAAGTTAATTTATTTCAATAATTCAACTAGAATATGGTGTAAAAGTTAATTTATTTCAATAATTCAACTAGAATATGGTGTAAAAGTTAATTTATTTCAATAATTCAACTAGAATATGGTGTAAAAGTTAACTTATTTCAATAATTCAACTAGAATATGGTGTAAAAGTTAACTTAATTCAATAATTCAACTAGAATATGGTGTAAAAGTTAATTTATTCCAATAATTCAACTAGAATATGGTGTAAAAGTTAATTTATTTCAATAATTCAACTAGAATATGGTGTAAAAGTTAATTTATTTCAATAATTCAACTAGAAAATGGTGTAAAAGTTAATTTATTTCAATAATTTAACTAGAATATGGTGAAAACGTTAATTTATTTCAATAATTCAACTAGAAAATGGTGTAAAAGTTAATTTTTTTCAATAATTCAACTAGAATATGGTGTAAAAGTTAATTTATTTCAATAATTCAACTAGAATATGGTGTAAAGTTAATTTATTTCAATAATTCAACTAGAATATGGTGTAAAAGTTAATTTATTTCAATAATTCAACTAGAATATGGTGTAAACGTTAATTTATTTCAATAATTCAACTAGAATATGGTGTAAAAGTTAATTTATTTCAATAATTCAACTAGAATATGGTGTAAAGTTAATTTATTTCAATAATTCAACTAGAATATGGTGTAAAGGTTAATTTATTTCAATAATTCAACTAGAATATGGTGTAAAGTTAATTTATTTCAATAATTCAACTAGAATATGGTGTAAAAGTTAATTTATTTCAATAATCCAACTAGAATATGGTGTAAAAGTTAATTTATTTCAATAATTCAACTAGAATATGGTGTAAAAGTTAATGAAAATACGGTACAAATCGTGTCCCGTATTAGTTCAATACGGGACGCAACATTTTCTTCTCAAATAAAGGACAATTCCGTATTTTACGGGACGGGTGGCAACCCTAGCGTGAACGCACCAAGCAGCGAGATGCTGGCGTCGGGATATTTTTGACGCTTTCAGTGTGAACGCAGGGTAAGACTTCCCTCTCCCCAGCACCTTCGTCCGACCCATCTGGGGGGATTTCAAGCCCAGCGGAGAAACACAGTCCCTCCACCGTGTCCTCGGTCTTCCCCGGGTCTCCTCCCTGTGGGCCGGGCCTGGAAAACTCCCCGAGGAGGAGCTACGCTCAGCTCGTGACCTCAGCCGAGGGCGGGGGACGCAGAGTGACCGATAAATCAAGAGCTTTGCCTTTTAGCTCAGCTCCTTCTGCAGCGTCTGCATCCCCCACAATTCACTTCGGCTACGCTTGACTTTACAAACATGTGAGCGTACGGTAAACGTGGACGTAAATCAACAGAATGGCACTCAGGAAAATAACATTTTAAAAGCTCTTGCTTTAAAATCAGTGCTGTCAACAGATAAATCAGAACTGCTGGCAGGCAGTACTGGAGTTGAGGGGGGATGAGGGGGGATGGCATTCCCTCCTGAAATAAAAACGGTCCAAATCATCCCCCCTGTAAAACTGCCATCCCCTTTCCATCCCTTATGTCATTTCATCAATGAATGTGGTTTTACTGCTATTTCAATATTTAGAGTCATCACCAGAAAAATAACACCAGAAAAATAACTTATTTGACAATTTTCACCTGTTTCAAGTAAATTTTCACTTGAAATAAGTAGGAAAATCAGCCAGTGGGACAAGATTTAACTTCTTATTACAAGCAAGAAAATCTGGTCCCACTGGCAGATTTTTCTACTTATTTTAAGTGAAAATCTACTTGAAACAGGTGAAAAATTGTAGTTTTTTCCAATAATGAGTCTTGTTTTAAGTGTAATAAGATTTTTTTACTAAAATGAGACATTTTAACTAGAAATAAGACAAATATTCTAAGACAAATATTCTTGTTAAGATTTTGAGTTTTTGCAGTGATCCATTTTACTTATCCTGTGAAGGACAGAATCATATTGATAAGTTCAGAAAACTGTTTTTTATTGTTGTGTTTTGATGTATTTGATGTAAGCCCAGTGGATATTTAAAGCTTACAGAAGGCTGCATTTACTGATAATAATAATATGATAAAATCCACCATCCCCCCTTATTTTTTTTCCAACTCGAGTACTGCTGGCAGGTAAAGCACATTTTTTTTTGTCTGATAAAGTCACTTAGATAGAAATCAGATCACATTTTATGGCACAATTATGCAGAAAACCAGTTAATTCTCAGGAGTTCACATTAGTTCTTTGGTGTTTCTGCCCAATATTGGCTCCTGACGGTAACTTCAATCCTATTCCTGTTTCACGTCGATTGGACTGAAGTACGAGAGGTTGTTGGTGAAAAAACACCTCAACCGCTGGAGTGATTTAAAATAAAAAACAACAAAAAACAAAACATAAAACACGTAAAGAACACGTGCAGCGACATCAGAGGCCCGTGACATTCATTGGTCACAGTGGTGAAAAAAGCACATTTTCACATTAGTTCTTAGGAGTCCAAAAAAAATCCTGTAAAAAATGTGTGTAAGTGCATGCATGTGTACGACGGAGTATTAGGGCCAAACTAAGACAAAAAAAAATTGGAAATTACGAGAATAAAGTCGTAATTTATGAGAATAAAGTCGTAATATTACGAGAATAAAGTCGTAACATTACGAGAATAAAGTCGTAATATTACGAGAATAAAGTCGTAACATTACGAGAATAAAGTCGTAATATTACGAGAATAAAGTCGTAACATTACGAGAATAAAGTCGTAATTTATGAGAATAAAGTCGTAATATTATGAGAATAAAGTCGTAATATTACGAGAATAAAGTCGTAATATTACGAGAATAAAGTCGTAATTTATGAGAATAAAGTCGTAATTTACGAGAATAAAGTCGTAATATTACGAGAATAAAGTCGTAATATTACAAGAATAAAGTCATAATTTATGAGAATAAAGTCGTAATATTATGAGAATAACGTCGTAATATTATGAGAATAAAGTCGTAATATTATGAGAATAAAGTCGTAATTTATGAGAATAAAGTCATAATTTATGAGAATAAAGTCGTAATATTATGAGAATAAAGTCGTAATATTATGAGAATAAAGTCGTAATATTATGAGAATAAAGTCGTAATATTATGAGAATAAAGTCGTAATATTATGAGAATATAGTCGTAATATTATGAGAATATAATTTATGAGAACTCTAACAGGAAGAGCATCTTCTCCCTGTGTTAAAATGAGGAATATTGAGCATCTTGTGAAGTTATATTTATATATTTATAATATATTACGATATTCTCGTAATATTATGACTTTATTCTCGTAATTTTACGACTTTATTCTCGTAATATTATGACTTTATTCTCGTAATATTACGACTTTATTCTCATATTATTATGACTTTATTCTGGTAATTTCCTTTTTTTTTTTTTGTCTTAGTTTGGCCCTAATACTCCGTCGTACATGTGTGTGTGTTTGTTGATGTACATACAAAGCCCAATCACTTAAGCTTTATTTGGTGATTCTCCATCACCTTCCTGTCCAGTCAGGTTGTCAGGGTTACGTGTTCTGACTCTGGCATCAGCACCATCTCCTCGGGGCTCCGGCCGGGTCAGATCCCGGCGCTCTCCAGCATGTTAAAGATGCCCATCTGCCCGTTGGAGCAGGCCCTGCCGGCCTTGTCCTGCCCGTTGGGGTTGCCGTGTTTGGGCGGCTCCAGCGCGGCGGCGCCGGCCGGCTGCTCCAGGCTGAAGGTGGTGCGGCTGGTCTCCACGATGGAGGAGTTGGTGTGGTAGTTGAAGTGGCTGCTGGTCATGGGCGTGTCTCCCCAGCCCGTCTTCCCCCACGCGGCTTTCCACTGAACCCACTTCCTCTTCATGGCCGTCTGAGCCTGAGCAGCAAGCATTTTTATTACAATTTTACATTTTATCTGATGTAAGCAGTAGGGATGGGCGGTATGGACTAAAAAATGTATCACGATAATTTCTGGCATTTATCCTGATAACGATAAAAATTACGATTATAAAAAATACCAATTCAACTCCACCTTTGTAACTATAAATCTATCACCACATTCAGTCTTTGGAGCCCCCAAAACACTGCTCTAAAAGATACTAAATGCTACTAAACTACACCAATTAAACTGAATTAATAAAAACCAGTTAAATTAGTCCACCTCTACTGCAAAACTGGAATGATTCCTCGCTCTCAGATCTGGCATGTTTGTTACACAAAAATGTCATCAACGAGAATTTAATCTTTCTTTCTTTCTTTCTTTCTTTCTTTCTTTCTTTCTTTCTTTCTTCCTTTCTTTCTTTCTTTCTTTCTTTCTTTCTTTCTTTCTTTCTTTCTTTCTTTCTTTCTTTCTTTCTTTCTTTCTTTCAGGCTCATTTCTTTCTTTCTTTCTTTCTTTTTTCAGGCTCATTTTTTCTTTCTTTCTTTCTTTCTTTCTTTCTTTCTTTCTTTCTTTCTTTCTTTCTTTCTTTCTTTCTTTCTTTCTTTCTTTCTTTCTTTCTTTCTTTCTTTCTTTCTTTCTTTCAGGCTCATTTTTTCTTTCTTTCTTTCTTTCTTTCTGGCTCATTTCTTTCTTTCTTTCTTTCTTTCTTTCTTTCTGGCTCATTTCTTTCTTTCTTTCATTCTTTCTTTCTTTCTTTTTTTTCAGGATCATTTTTTCTTTCTTTCTTTCTTTCTTTCTTTTTTTCAGGCTCATTTCTTTCTTTCTTTCTGTCTTTCTTTCTTTCTTTCTTTCTTTCTTTTTTTCAGGCTCATTTCTTTCTTTCTTTCTTTCTTTCTTTTTTTCAGGCTCATTTTTTCTTTCTTTCTTTCTTTCTTTCTTTCTTTCTTTCTTTCTTTCTTTCTTTCTTTCTTTCTTTCTTTCTTTCAGGCTCATTTCTTTCTTTCTTTCTTTCTTTCTTTTTTTTGGGCTCATTTTTTCTTTCTTTCTTTCTTTCTTTCTTTCTTTCTTTCTTTCTTTCTTTCTTTCTTTCTTTCTTTCTTTCTTTCAGGCTCATTTTTTCTTTCTTTCTTTCTTTCTTTCTTTCTTTCTTTCTTTCTTTCTTTCTTTCTTTCTTTCTTTCTTTTTTTCAGGCTCATTTTTTCTTTCTTTCTTTCTTTCTTTCTTTTTTTCAGGCTCATTTTTTCTTTCTTTCTTTCTTTCTTTCTTTCTTTCTTTCTTTCTTTCTTTCTTTCTTTCTTTCTTTCTTTCTTTCTTTCTTTCTTTCAGGCTCATTTCTTTCTTTCTTTCTTTCTTTCTTTCTTTCTTTCTTTCAGGCTCATTTCTTTCTTTCTTTCTTTCTTTCTTTCTTTCTTTCTTTCTTTCAGGCTCATTTCTTTCTTTCTTTCTTTCTTTCTTTCTTTCTTTCTTTCTGGCTCATTTCTTTCTTTCTTTCTTTCTCTCTTTCTTTCTTTCTTTCTTTCTTTCTTTCTTTCTTTCTTTCTTTCTTGAGCAGCAAGCACTTCATTACTATTTTACATTTTACCTTACGTAAGCAGCTGAGCTTTTGCATCTTCTAGGTTTTTGATATGTTGAACGTACCTCAGCGTTGCAGAAACAGAATATAACGGCCACCAGGAATCCCTAGAAAGGAAGAGGCCACAGACAAAACGTTACCACCAGAACAGAACAACTTATATTTTAAGGCGACTTTAAAGTAGACCTATTTTGAAAAACAGGTTTTTTTCTTGCTTTAACATATATATAGAAATGTCGAGAAAAAATGTCAAAATGTCGAGATTAAAGGGGACCTATTATGAAAACCAGGTTTTTTCTTGCTTTAACATATATAAAGTGATCTCCCCTCAGCCTGCCAACTCAGAGAAGGAGGAAAGCAACCAAATTCTGCAGTGTCTGTGTCAGTGTCCGTCCAGTCTGATGTGGATCTACGAGCCGTTCAGATTCTGCTCCCGTTGTTACGGAACGACGATGCGTGAAACCACTAACAACTAACTCTGGCCGAACAACAACAACTCCGCCAGCCGAAATGTCAAGAAAAAAGTCAAAATGTTGAGAAAAAAGTCAAAATGTCGAGAAAAAATTTCAAAATGTCGAGAATTTTTTTTCTAAATGTCGAGAAAAAAGTCAAAATGTTGAGAAAAAATGTCAAAATTTCGAGAAAAAGGTCAAAAGGTCGAGAAAAAAAGTCAAAATGTTGAGAAAAAAGTCGAAATGTCGAGAAAAAATGTCAAAATGTCGAGAAAAAATGTCTAAATGTCGAGAAAAAAGTCAAAATGTCGAGAGAAAAAGTCAAAATGTCGAGAAAAAAAGTCTAAATTTCGAGAAAAAGGTCGAGATTAAAGGGGACCTATTATGAAAACCAAGTTTTTTCTTGCTTTAACATATATACAGTGGTCTCCCCTCAGCCTGCCAACTCAGAGAAGGAGGAAAGCAACCAAATTCTGCAGTGTCTGTACAGCCCGGATGAGCCGTCCAGTGTGATGTGGATCTACGAGCCAATAAGATTCTGCTCCATTTTGTTACGTAACCAAAATGCAAACCACGCCCACAACTATAAAACCGTGTAACTGCATGCGAGCGTCCGACAATCGCGTCGCACTGCGTGACATCGGGGGGACTATTTTTGCTGATGCACCGGTGTTTTTTACGTGAGAGGAGAAGAAGAAGACGAAGAGGACGTAAGTGAAAAGGAAAAAATAAGAAGAGCGAGGAATAAGAAGATCAACGAACGAGAAAATAAGTGAAAAGGTTAGTGTTCAAAGTCGCTACATGTAATTTTTAATGTGCAACACCGGTGCATCGGCAAAAATAGTCCCCGGTAATTCACTTCCGTTGTGGCTTTTTTATTTCCGTCGTTTTTTAATTTTATTTGCAGCGGGGTTTCTTTATATTTGCAGCGTTTCTTTTATTTGCAGCAGCGTTTCTTTTTGTTTGCAGCGTTTATTTTATTTGCTAAGCGTTTATTTTATTTGCAGCGGCGTTTGTTTCCGTTTGCAGCGTTACTTTTATTTTCAGCAATGGCGGGTCTCGGCCACCGTAGAAATGGGCAGAATTTGTGAGCACAGCCGAGAGGTGGGAGAGTTTGGCGACTTCAAGACTCTGTCTTTGCTGAGCTGCAATCTCCAGCTCTCATCGGAGCAGCTACAACCGAGTGTGAGGTTGCAGGAGTGGGAATCAGTTCCTCCAGACTGAACTGGAGGTCAGGAGACGCCTCAGGGTTTGGCTCATGCTTTGGCTCATGATTGCAGTGTGAGATCGATGGACAGATTGGTGCAGACTAGGGATGGGCGGTATGGACTAAAAAATGTATCACGATCATTTCTGGCATTTACCCCGATAACGATAAAAATGAGGATAAAAAAAATACCAATTCAACTCCATCTTTGTAACTATAAAACTATAAATCTCATCATCCTTTCTTTCTTTCTTTCTTTCTTTCTTTCTTTCTTTCTTTCTTTCTTTCTTTCTTTCTTTCTTTCTTTCTTTCTTTCTTTCTGGCTCATTTCTTTCTTTCTTTCTTTCTTTCTTTCTTTCTTTCTTTCTTTCTGGCTCATTTCTTTCTTTCTTTCTTTCTTTCTTTCTTTCTTTCTTTCTTTCTTTCTTTCTTTCTTTCTTTCTTTCTTTCTGGGTCATTTCTTTCTTTCTTTCTTTCTTTCTTTCTTTCTTTCTTTCTTTCTTTCTTTCTTTCTTTCTGGCTCATTTCTTTCTTTCTTTCTTTCTTTCTTTCTTTCATTTTCCTTCCTTCCTTCCTTCCTTCCTTCCTTCCTTCCTTCCTTCCTTCCTTCCTTCCTTCCTTCCTTCCTTCCTTCCTTCCTTCCTTCCTTCCTTCCTTCCTTCCTTCCTTCCTTCCTTCCTTCCTTCCTTCCTTCCTTCCTTCCTTCCTTCCTTCCTCATTTTTACCGTGAGATATAAATTCTTACCGTGGGGAATTTTTTTGACGGTTTATCGTGAACGGTAAAATATCACCCATCCCTAGTGCAGACTCTGAACTAGTGTTGTCCCGATCGATCACGGCATTTTCAAAACATCGGTATCGGCCAAGAAAGTATCGGGACATTCCTAGTTATTCATGTTTTTAATATATATTAAATAGTTATATATATCGTTGCATTTAACGTCACTTCCGGCCGGCGAAGTAAGTGAAACTAACATGGTTTACACGTTCTAATTGTGAAATGTTATACATGTTCATGTTCATTAAGCTGCTGCTATTCATTCATCCATTCAGAATGTTGCACTAAGGTTAAGCCAAAAAGTATTTTAATTTTCTTGTGTTTGTGAGTTTGACTGGATGTCATTCAACTACCTCTTTTGAAGTTAAATGTATTTATTTTGGTTATTCCATTATTCTGCACTTTTTGTTTTAGTTTACAATTTCATGTTTTTACATTTTGTGGCACAGAGCTGATAAGCTTTGTTGAAATAAATGTCCATGTTGTTCTCCAATGGACAATAAAAGAAACTTTTAGTCCTCTTTTAGTCCTCTTTTTTTCTTTTTTTTTTTAATTCATTGCCAAAATGTATCTGATCGGGAAAAAGTATCGGAAATGTATCGGGAGCCAAAAAAAGTGATCGGATCGGGAAAAATCGGGATCGGCAGAAACTCAAACTCAAGTGATCGGGATCGGGAGTTAAAATAATCCTGATCGGGACAACCCTACTCTGAACTCATCTGTCGTGGTGAAGACAGGGCGAAGGCATTAGGCATGGGTTTCCTTCGGAGGGGGGCTGAAGCCTCACTTATCAATAGGGTGAGAAGATCAATTATCCAGAGGGGAACTGGAAGAGAGTCACTACTATCCAGAAACTGTCAGATTGAAGGTAAGAAGTTGGAACTTTGTCTGGAAAAAAGAAACTTTAGGATATCTATCTGATACGACGGAGTATTAGGGCCAAACAAAAAAACAAAAAAAAGGAAATTACGAGAATAAAGTCATAATATTACGAGAATAAAGTCGTAAAATTACGAGAATAAAGTCATAATATTACGAGAATAAAGTCGTAAAATTACGAGAATAAAGTCATAATATTACGAGAATAAAGTCGTAAAATTACGAGAATAAAGTCGTAAAATTACGAGAATAAAGTCGTAATATTAAATATATTATAAATATATAAATATAACTTCACAAGATGCTCAATATTCCTCATTTTAACACAGGAATAAGAAGCTCTTCCTGTTAGAGTTCTCATAAATTATATTCTCTTAATATTACGACTTTATTCTCGCAACATTACGACTTTATTCTCCTAATATTACGACTTTATTCTCGTAATATTACGACTTTATTCTATTACGACTTTATTCTCGTAATGTTACGACTTTATTCTTGTAATATTACGACTTTATTCTCGCAACATTACGACTTTATTCTATTACGACTTTATTCTCGTAATGTTACGACTTTATTCTCGTAATTTTACGACTTTATTCTCATTATATTACGACTTTATTCTCGTAATGTTACGACTTTATTCTCGTAATATTACGACTTTATTCTCATTATATTACGACTTTATTCTCGTAATATTACGACTTTATTCTATTACAACTTTATTCTCGCAACATTACGACTTTATTCTCATTATATTATGACTTTATTCTCGTAATTTCCAATTTTTTTTGTCTTAGTTTGGCCCTAATACTCCGTCGTAATCTGAAGACATAATGAACACAATAGAACTAGAGTCACTACTCCTTCTGCATAAAGAAGATGAAGCTGCAGGTTCAGATTGTGGTTAGGATGACTCCCTGGCGAGGTCCAGACCCAGGGCACGTGTCTCTTTGCTGGGGAACACCTCAGTGTCCCCTGGAAGAGCTTGACGAATGGATGTATTTCAAAAACTATAGCCAGATATATAAACTTTAGTTGTAATGAAAACATCTGTGTAGCAATATCACTTCTGACCAGTGGCGTCAATTCAGTGGAAGCTAAGGTATGGCAAGGTTACGAGTCACAGAACTTAACTAAAGTATCAATCAACACGTCCAGCAAATACTCATCACAGAAGTTTATGTAGCTTATCTGTGTGGTCAAGAAAATTAGAACTTTTTCAAATGCAGCCTCGCTCACTGCAAAAACTCAAAATCTTACCAGGAATATTTGTCTTATTTCTAGTTAAAATGTCTAATTTTTAGTCAAAAAATCTCATTACACTTTAAACAAGAGTCATTACCAGAAAAATAACTTGTTATTTGACAATTTTCACCTTTTTCAAGTAAATTTTCACTTGAAATAAGTAGAAAAATCTGCCAGTGGAACAAGATTTATCTTCTCATTACAAGCAAAACAATCTTGTTCCATTGGCAGATTTTTCTACTTATTTTAAGTGAAAATCTACCTGAAACAGGTGAAAATGGTTGTTTTTGAGTCTTGTCTTAAATGTAATGAGACTAAAAATGAGACATTTTAACTAGAAATAAGACAAATATTCTTGTTAAGATTTTGAGTTTTTGCAGTGTATAATAACTAGTGAAATCGATCATGTTGTTCTTATTTGCATTTGTAGTTATTCCATAAATGTATTTAAAAAAACAAACATTTACATTTAACCCTTGAAGCAAAGGTGTGGCGGCTGCCGTACCTTGCCATACCCAATTGACGCCCCTGCTTCTGACCACATGGAGGCAGCATATGACAAGAAAGCGAAAGTTACGCCTGTAACTACGGTTCTATGAGTCCCGGATGACCGCCAGGCGGTGCTGTAAGCACTGGATATCTCCCCTCGCGCATGCGCATGTCGAGTACAATACCAACAATGTCACGTCACCCGTGACCCCTGCATGACCCCCGGAAGGGGTATATCTTCCGGGGTCAAGCATGGGATCGGCTCCTAGAATCTTCTCGCGAGAGCACGAGGATTCGGAGTGACCGGCAGGCCTGGCGGTCATCCGGGACTCATAGAACCGTAGTTACAGGCGTAACTTTCGTTCTATTTCGTCCCTACTGACCGCCAGGCGGTGCTGTAAGCACTGGATGACGAATACCAACAATGTCACATAGAATCCCGGTCACATACCTCACTGATCAGGGGCAGAAGGACCCGGGAGTAGAACCACGCCCAATGGTTGGGGAGTGGCGACATTGATCCGGTAAAACCTGGAGAACGTGTCCGGCGACGTCCACGAAGCTGCTGCGCAGATGTCCTCCAGAGGCACCCCCTTCAGGGCAGCCCAAGAAGCTGCGACGCTTCTGGTCGAGTGGCACCTCACCCCCACTGGTAAGGGGCGGCCACTGGCCCTGTAGGCGTGCTCGATGGTGTCCACCACCCAGTGGGACAGGCGCTGTCTAGAAATAGCGCGCCCCCTGTTAGGGCCACCATGACAGATAAAAAGCTGCTCCGACCGTCGCACAGGCGCGGTGGCAGCAACATAAGCAGTAAGGGCCCGTACGGGGCACAAAGGGCTTGGCCCACCCTCCGCAGGCTCGGGGTCGAACCGGGCAAGCTGGATAGGCCGATTAGCATGATCGCGTGGCAGGACCTTGGGCAGGAACGCCACGTTCGGCCACAACGTAACCCCTGAGCCATCCGGGTTCCACCTCAGGCAGTACCCGCTGACTGACAGGGCATGTAACTCACTGACTCGCTTTGCTGACGTCATAGCGAGGAGAAAAGCCGTCTTCATAGAAAGACACTTCAGGTCCACCTGGGCCAAGGGCTCAAAAGGTGGAGAAGAGAGGGCACCTAGTACCATAGACAGGTCCCACACCGGGGCCCTTGGGGTCCTCGGGGGGCGCAGCCTCAGAGCCCCCCTAAGAAAGAGAGAAACCAGCCGGTGGCACCCCACGGTGGCATTCTCGACCAGGGCATGTCGTGATGAAATGGCCGCCACGTACACCCGTAAGGTGGACTGAGCACGGCCATCATCCAGGAGGGACTGAAGGAACTCCAGGATCGTGGCCACAGGGCAAAGCATAGGGTCCTCTGCCCTGTCCGCACACCAGGCAGAGAATCTCCTCCACTTGCACTCATACTGGAGGCGGGTGGAGGGCGCACGAGCGTTCAAGATGGTAGCCCTGACGGGCTCAGTACCGCTTGACACTAACGGGTCGGGCCCTGCAGTGGCCAGACCCAGAGTTGAAGGCGACGGGGGTCGGGATGCCAAATCCGACCCCCCAGCTGGGACAGAAGGTCCCTCCGGTCGGGTAGGCGCCATGGCGTGCCGCAGCAGAGCCTCCGGAGTAGTGGGAACCACGGTCTCCCCGGCCAGAAGGGGGCCACCAAGACGAGCCTGTGACCTCTCTGGAGGACCCTCTGCAACGTCGGCAGGATTAAAGGTAGTGGGGGGAACGCGTACAGGAGCCCGTCGGGCCACTCGTGCCCTAGGGCATCCTGACCCAGAGGACTGGTCTCCTCTGTCCAGGAGAACCAGAGGGGGCAGTGAGCCGAGACGCCCGAGGCGAAGAGGTCCACCACCGCTCTGCCGAAGAGGACCCAAATCATCCCCACTACCTCCGGATGAAGCCGCCACTCTCCTGGGGGAGGCTTGTGTCGGGACAGGAAGTCTGCCACCTGATTCCTGACCCCTGGCAGGTATATCGCCCGCAGGCTGAGGAGGCGAGGAGCGGCCCACGTCAGAAGGCCCCGAGACACCCGCAGCAGCCGTGCAGACCCGGTGCCCCCCTGGTGATTGATCTGGGAGACAGTGGACACATTGTCCGACCGAACCAGTACGTGCCTCCCCCATAGGTGAGGTAAAAAGTGCTCGAGTGCTCGGTGTACAGCACGGAGCTCCAGTACATTGATGTGGCGTGTGCGGTCCCGCGCAGACCACTGCCCTTGGGCAGGCCTGCCGCGCCAAACAGCACCCCACCCCGAGAGGGAGGCATCTGCGGTGACAGTCTCCCGGAAGGAGGTGATAGTGCCCAAGGGCACACCCCCCAGCAGGAATGCCCCGTCTTTCCAGGGTGCCAGGGCATGGACACACACCCGCGACACCCTGACTAGCCTGTGCCTGTGCCTTTCGGCATCCAGGCGAAGGCTGTTCAGCCACATCTGCAGGGGGCGTAGCCTCAGCAGGCCCAAAGGCACAACAGCCGAGGCGGCTGTTAATCTGCCCAAAAGCTGCAGGAACTGGAGGTAAGGCAGCCGTCTGCCCCTCCTGAATCGGGGGAGGAGCCGCAGGACGTCGCTCACACGCCGCGGTGAGAGACAGGCCCTCATGGTCACCGAGTCGAGTACCAATCCTAAGTAGGCGACTCGCTGGGAGGGAGCCAGACAGCTCTTCCCTCTGTTCACTGTGAGCCCTAGTTTGGCCACATGCGACAAAAGGAGGGCCGTGTCTGCCACCACTTGTTCTCGGGACGGCGCGCATATCAGCCAGTCGTCCAGGTACGGCAGAACCTTCATACCCTGTGCCTGCAGGGGAGCGAGGGCTGCCGCCACGCACCTGGTGAAAACTCTTGGGGACAGGGAGAGCCCGAACGGGAGCACCCTGAACTGGTAATGGCGGTCCTGATAGGCGAACCTCAGGAACCGCTGGTGCTGTGCCGCATTCGGCACGTGAAAGTAAGCGTCCTGTAGATCTACCGTCGTAAACCACTCCCCCTGACCGACCGCACGCAGAACATCTGCTGTGGTCAGAGTCCGGAAGGGCAGGGCCTTCATGTACCCGTTGAGGCCTCTCAGGTCCAAGATGGGACGAAGGCCGCCGTCTTTCTTGCTGACGAGAAAGTAGGTTGAGTAGAACCCCTGGGGCTGCAGCAGGGGGTCTACCGGCACAATGGCGCCCTTGGCCAGCAGGACGGACAACTCCTGAGTCAGAGCCAGAATGTTCGCCGGGTCTCTGATGACGGTCATCTTGACCCGGCCGGAGGTAGGGGGCCGGTGTCGGAACTGCAGTACGTACCCGTGGGTTAAGGTGGAAATTACCCAGGGGTCCGACGAGCAGGCAGCCCAGTGACTGAGCTGCTGCCGGGAAAAGCAGCCGACGACCGGCCCCGTGGCCCTAGCGCCGTCTCCCCCGGCCTCTGGACGTGCCGGGGGGGCGATGGTCGAGGCCAACACCCCGACGCTGCTGGGGCGGTCCGCGCACAGGGGGGCGAAACCCCCCGGCAGGCTGTCCAACGGGCCGTTGGGAGCTGCGCTGGCTCCTGCGGGCAGGAGGCTGGGGGCGACGTCCAGGGGCGGACGAAGGGCCCCTCGGTGTACTGGAAGCGGGCGCCCTCCTGTGAAGGTGCACCAGTCGCTGCCTGGTCTCATCGGCCAGGGCGGTGCGGTTCAGAGCTTCCAGGGCAGTTGCCCCAAACAGCTCCCCCGGTTCTGCCGGTGCCTGACGAAGAACCCTACGAGCAGTCTCTGTCAGGGGTGACTGCGCCAGCCAGACATGACGGCGCGTGTGCACCAGGGTGGACATCAGCCGTCCCAGTTCCCTCGTCTGGGAGGCAAAAGCCTGTAGGGACACATCACACAAGTCCCGTGTGGAATCATCCACCTGTGCATCCTGCAGGGAGGTGGAGAGGGCCAGTAGCAGATGAGAAAGGGTGTTCCCCAGCCGGCCGATGCGCGCCGCTGTTTCATAAGCCCTACAAATATGCCCATCAGTAACCCTACACTGGGTAGAGGGGCACTTGGGATCTGGCTTCAGAGCCTCATCAGGAGCCACTATCAGTGCTGCAATGGAGGGCTCGATGGGGGGCATGTGGTGGAGACCAGCCACTGCAGCGTCCTCCATCGCCGTCAGAGCACGGTCATCAGCTGTTAGCCTGGAGAGGGCTGTGACATCTCTCCAGCATGAGTGCAGCTCCCTCAAAAAATCCGACGAAGGCGGAATGGTGAATTCCACCGGAGAAGGATTGCGCCTGTGGAAGGCACTAGAGGCCACCTCCGCACGCGGTGCATCCAGCTGCAAGTGTGCCAGGGCAGTGCGGATAATGCTCTGCACAGAGGAACAAACCGTCCCCTCCCGAGAGCTCTGGGCAGATGAGTGCGAGGAGAACCCCGAGCGCTGTGAGGCCGGGTCCCCTGATGACACGTTGAAGTGGCTCGCCGAGGCTGCAATGGAGATTGCGTCCTCTGGCAGCGGCGGTGGCGACCCCAGAGCAAACTCTGGCACGGCAGGTTCCACCTGGCCAGTACCAGGTTGCAGATTGAGGAGGAGCGCCTTCATCTGCTCCATGTCGGCAGCCAAGCGATCTACCTTCGAGGAGAGCTGGCTCGTCATCCGCCGTCGTTTGGGGGCCCCCACCACTCTCTTCGCCGATCGCTTCAGCGAAGACCCCGGCTGGGATGAGGGGAGGCTGGCCGACGGCCCCGGCTGCTCAGGGCCCAGGCATGACACGCAGAGGTCCTGGTCAACCGCAGGATCCAGGGAGGCCATGCACCCTGGGCATGAACGCTCCATCACAGGGACCGGTGGGAGAGGGAGCGGACACGCTGCCGTCACCACGGATGTGCTGGCAGGAGAGAGGAGCGGACACGCTGCCGTCACCACGGATGTGCCGGTGGGAGAGGGGAGCGGACGCGCTGCAGTCACCACGTAGGTGTCGGTGGGAGAGGGGAGCGGAAACGCTGCCGTCACCACAGCGAGCACGCTGCCGTCACCACCGATATGCAGGTGGGAGAGGGGAGCAGCCACGCTACCGTCAATACGGGTGTGTCAGTGGGAGAGGGGAGCGGAAACGCTGCCGTCACCACAGCGAGCACGCTGCTGTCACCACCGATATGCAGGTGGGAGAGGGGAGCAGCCACGCTACCGTCAATATGGGTGTGTCAGTGGGAGAGGGGAGGGCCACGCTGCCGTCACCACGGCTATGAGAAAAGGCAAAAAAGGCGTCTTTACTCAAAAAGAAGAGAACAATCCTCTCTTGTTTCTTTTCCTTTTTTTTTTTTTTTTTTTTTCAAAAAAAGTGGGAGAGGGAGCAAATGCTGCCGTCACCCTGAACAAGCCGGTGGGAGAGGGAGCGGAAACGCTGCCGTCACCACGGCCGCAAAACAGGCAAAAAGGCGCTGTTCTTTTCCTTTCTTATATTATTTTATTTTTATTTTTTTTAAAGAAAAAATAATCTGCAAGGAAAAAAAATAATGTTGTCACTTTAATAAAGTGGGAGAGGGAGCGAAACGCTGCCGTCACCACAAGTGTGCCGGTGGGAGAGGGGCGTGGCCTTCACCACGGCTGTAAGAAGGACAAAAAAAAGGTGTTGTTTTTTTTTTTTTTTTTTAGAAAAAAAAAAAATCCCTTTCTGTCTTTTTTTTTTTTTTTTTTTTTTGCAGAAAAAATAACTGCACAGAATATTCAGGTGTCGGGCGCAGCCAACAGCTTACCTTCTGCCAGCTGGCCCAGGGGGGCGGGGCGGGGAGACGCCGCCGCCGCCGCAACGAACACCAATAAATACCGCGTGGCCACAGCCTCTCGGAGGACGACAGAGATCGTTACTCCTACCTTACGGCACGAAGCTGCACAGAGGCTGGCGGTTTTAGGGAGGAAAGGAAGAAGCTTTCAACCAGCCTTCTATTTCCGTCCTGTACTTCAGCGCGATGCGAGAAGAATGAGGAGCCGATCCCATGCTTGACCCCGGAAGATATACCCCTTCCGGGGGTCATGCAGGGGTCACGGGTGACGTGACATTGTTGGTATTGTACTCGACATGCGCATGCGCGAGGGGAGATATCCAGTGCTTACAGCACCGCCTGGCGGTCAGTAGGGACGAAATAGAACCCATGTGTCGACCGCTGGTGGAAGACCATGAGGTCAGTAAGGCCCCGTTTACACGGAGCAAAAACTGTGGTGTTTTCATGCGTTTTGGCCGTTCGTTTACACGAAAATGAAGCTCAAAGTCTCCAAAAACCATCATTGGAGATTTGCAAAAACTCACGTTTGCTTGTAAACAGAGATAAACGGACATTTAGGCTTCAGAACGTCACATTATGCGACAGAAACGTCACCAGCGTCATGTGTGTGACCTGTTTTTACAATTTGTTTGGCCACCGTCAATATTTTCTTGTATTTTACCTGTTTTATATTCTAACGTCACACTTAAAAGTAACTCCACTTCTCTGTCACTCCAAACGAAAGACTCTCGTTCATCTCGGAAGTAACTGGATTCTGGATTCTGATTGGCTAGCATGACTTTAGCATGACAGTGTAACTTTTTTAATCTCGACATTTCGACTTTTTTCTCAAAATTTTGAATATTTCGACATTTTGAATATTTCCTCGACATTTTGACTTTTATCTCGACATTTTGACTTTTTTATCGACATTTTGACTTTTTTATCGACATTTCGCCTTTCGCCTTCATTATAAGGCTTATACAAGACTTTCCATTGTTTCGGCTCCAGACATATTTGTTTTTCGTGTTTTTGGTCCAATATGGCTCTTTCAACATTTTGGGTTGCCGACCCCTGGTCTAGAACGTCTTCGTAGTGTATTGTTTTTGCTGCATTTTGGGTGGCCGACCCCCTGAAAAAAGGAAAAAAAAGAAGAAAAAAAAGGAAAAAAGAAGAAAAAAAATTAAAAAAAAAGAAAAAAAGAAGAAAAGAAGGAAAAATAGAAGAAAAAAAGGAAAAAAAAAAAGGTCAAACATTTTTGAAAAGCTCCAGGAGCCACTAGGGCGACTCTAGAGCCGCAGGTTGCCGACCCCTGAGTTAGAGCTTCGACTGGTGACACGGGCATGTAAGTGGCTTGATGGCACATAAATGGCCCCACGTTCGTAATCAGATTGAACGTACCTGAAAGTTGGAGAAGACGCTTATAAAGAAATCAAAGACGGCTTGGCTGATTCGTCCCTCCGGCCTCCACGGGAACAGGATGAACTGGATCCCCAGCAGAGGGATGAGGATGAGCGTGGCTCTCACCGCCTTCATGTAGGCCGTAGACTCGGCACAGTGCGTCTCCTTCAGCTTCGTGATCAGAACCCGGACAATGTTCAGCAGAAAGAAGAGGTTCACCTGACGGTGAATGGATGGATCGCAGGACAGGTGGAGGAGAAAATAAAGAGACATTTAAAAAAAGTAAGTCGAGTGGAAATTAAGATTCATTTGTCTTTAAACTCAGTTTTAATTCAAACACATTTTTCACCTGATCATTTAAATGAAGTAGTTGCATACCTACTTTTATTTATGAAACATGTTTATAGTAACTCACAAGCAATGCGACCTGGATGGGCCCGTGAATGATGTAGAGGAGGTTTGTGGATGAATTGATCCAGCACCTGATGGAAACACAAAAAGCTTGCTGAAAACATCCTTTAAAGATTTAATACGGTCAATCAAAAGAGTCATTCTTTGCCAACTAAGCTAAGCCCACCAGTACATGTTGTTTATTTTCTCACTAAAACAATTCATTAAAAAGCTTTCATAAAATGAGTGAAACCCTGCAGGATACTGCACAGGGCCGGTTCTATAAAATGATGACTAGGGTGCATTTCAGATCAGAGGGGGTGCACATGCCGGGCACGTTATTCAACACTAAATTATGCATTTTCCCATATGTTCAAGCGGAATAATAATAGCAAAACAAGAATATTTGCAGTGTATTTCAAGTGCATTTTTGCAGCAATATCGCTGCAGAACAAAGAAAATGCTACATTTAGTCTGGGCTACCTCACCCACCACACAATCTAGCAACAGAAAATAAAACATAGCAACAAAAATAAATTTAACCATAAATATACAGGACTGTCTCAGAAAATTTGAATATTGTGATAAAGTCCTTTATTTTCTGTAATGCAAAAATGTCATACATTGTGGATTCATTACAAATCAACTGAAATATTGCAAGCCTTTTATTATTTTAATATTGCTGATCATGGTTTACAGTTTAAGAAAACTCAAATATCCTATCTCAAAAAATTAGAATTTTCTGGGAATCTTAATCTTAAACTGTAAACCATAATCAGCAATATTAAAATAATAAAAGGCTTGCAATATTTCAGTTGATTTGTAATGAATCCAGAATGTATAACTTTTTTTTTTAATTGCATTACAGAAAAATAAAGGACTTTATCACAATATTGTAATTTTCTGAGACAGTCCTGTAAACTTGCTTGCGTCGTTGTGCTTGAACCACTTCTGAATATCCATGGTTACTTTGTGTTAACGGAACAGCAGAGAGCAGCGTCTTGCTGGTGCAGGAACTGCTGGAAGTAGATAAGTGACGGACACTGGATGATTTATGGTTCCGCGTTAAATCAACGCAGAGCCTACGGCGTAAGATACGCGGTGACGCGAGCGTATGCCGCGTATCCTATGCCGTAGGCTACGCCGTCGATTTAACGCGGAACCATAAATCAGGCTGACGCGCGCATTTGTCAGTTTTCTTTTCGTCTTTTCAACTGAGCATGCAAACACATAAACTGAGGGTGCAATGCTTTTGCACCCTCGTAGACCCGGGCCTGATACTGCAGGATTTAGACCTAGACCAGGGGTCGGCAACTCACGGCTCTAGAGCCACATGCGGCTCTTTAGCGCCGCCCTGGTGGCTCCTGGAGCTTTTTCAAAAATGTTTGAAAATGGAAATCGATGGGGGAGGGAAATATATTTTTTGTTTTAATATGGTTTCTGTAGGAAAACATGACACAAACATTCTTAACGTTTTCCAATGCTGTAAAAATGTGTAGAATAAATATTACATTTCAACATTTCGGTTAACGAAGATTTGTACGGAAGAGCATCAGGGCCGTGCAGGAGAAAAAATATTCGAGAGGAGGAAGATTTGTTTTTCATTATTTCATTATGCACTTCGAGAAAAAAGTCGAAATGTCGAGAAAAAAGTTGAAATGTCGAGATTAATGTTGAAATACAATTTCAAGAATAAAGTCAAAACTTTGCCTTTTTTCTTAACATTTCAACTTTTTCTTGACATTTTTAATTTTTTCTTGACATTTCGACTTTTTTCTCACCATTTTGACTTTTTTCTCGACATTTCGACTTTCTTCATGAAAATTTGATTTTTTTCTCGACATTTCGACTTTTTTCTCGAAGCGCATAATGAAATAATGAAAAAAAAGTCTTGCTCCTCTAAAGTATTATTTTTATTTTTCTCCTGCCTGGCCATAATACTCTCCCGTAGATTTGCATAACAAAAAGAGTCACGTGGAAAGACATTAGCATGCATTTGCAGCCGAGGACCCAGCTATATAATATAGACACATGTGCAGCATGTGTTTTCCTTCATTCTTAGGCTTAAACAAGACTCTTCATTTTTTGCGGCTCCAGACATATTTGTTTTTTGTGTTTTTGGTCCAATATGGCTCTAAAACATTTTGGGTTGCCGACCCCTGATTTACACCTAGAACGTCTTTGTAGTGTATTGTTTTTGCTGCTTTTTCAAGTTGCTTTACTGGTTTTGGTTCTCTGCTGCTACTGTATGTTAAGCACTTTGTAACACTGTTTTATAAATGTGTTGTATATATAAAGTTTATACAGCTTACGGTACAAGTATTATGGTATCACACTAGTGATGTACTTAAAAGAGCTCCAACAAGTGAAACCTAATGAGGAAAATCAACATCTTTCATAAAATGATTCTTTTCAGTGCAGTGAGACTATTGGTTTTATTTTTGTTCTAAAAAAAAAACACAACAACAAAAACAGCAAACATACTATATCTTACTTATCGTTAAAGAACAGCCCGCGGCCGAGGGCGTATGTGAGGGCAGGAACAGCAGGGAAAACTTTGGACAGAAAGAAAAACAAAGACATAATTTGGTTTGAGAAACCGCAGATGTTGAGCTTAGCTTAGCATAATTAAAAACAGCAAGCCCTGCAGACTAACAAATAAACACTTTATTCTCATTTCTTTGGTCTTTACTAGGGGTGTAACAATATATCCTGCCACGAAATTTCGCGATACAAAAACGTCACAATACGTGTCGTGTAGGTGACAAAGTGTATCGCGATATTGGGTTATTAATATTAATCCATTGTGTTGACTAGTAACGCGCCTCGACCCGCGGACCAAAATCTTCCTCCACTCAGAAGAAACTAGTTCCGTTTTGGTCCCGATTACGGGACTCTTGCAGGGTTTTGAGCTCTGAAATTTTACTTATGTAAGGCTGGTGTAGAGTTAAGCCTTACCTTATTAAATTAAACCTTTTTGGGGTGGTGAGTAGGATAAACACGGGGACAACTTCTGCTGAGTTCCAGTGTACTTTAATGTCCCTCAACAGTGTAGGATTTTAGAACATCAACACAGCACCTAGTGCCGTACTGTGGCGTATCACTCCACCCAATCTAAAACAGACTAATCACTACAGATAAACTGACTAGTGTCATTATAGTCCCTGATTTACATCAGAATATAAAGAATATATTTATAAAATAATGAACCCTGAATTACCAAAATAACCTTAACAAAAATAAATCTCCTCTTACACTTATAAGGTGAGCATGAATCAATATTTTTTATGATGTAAAATTGTATGTATTTATTTACTTTTATTTATACATTTAATTTTAGTTGTTAAATTTCTGGAAAAGAAAAAACTCAAGTCATACATGAGAGAAACTATTCAGTTTGTGGCAAAATATTTGTACTTGTATGAAAGTGAAGATCATAATGCAAACCTGACATTTACTTTTAGTTCAGTTTGTGGAAAATGGTTGGCCTGGTTTTCTCTTTAAAACTTAAACAGTTATAAAGCATTACAAACTGTAACAATAGGGCAAATGCACAGCATTGTTTTGTATTTTGTGTCTTTCAAATAAAAGACCATTTTTTCCAGTCATATGTTCCTCATTCAAGGTTGTTAAAAAAATACTGCTATAATATCGTATCGTTATTGTGACCTCAATATCGTGTATCGTACCGTATCGTGAGATTAGTGTATCGTTACACCCCTAGTCTTTGATAACATATTTAACTGTTTTTGGCTCTAATTCACCTCATTTCACTGGTAAAACTTAAATGTTGTCAATGCTGTGCTACCTGAAAGACCATGTGTAGCGTACCACCGACGTCATTATCGCGTGGGTAATATTTAAATGACTCGGTTGATTTAAACGTGCACTTTTCGTACAGATTGAACCAGTAACACATGAGATTTGATCACCGTTACACGTGACTTCCAAAGGGATGGAAGTAACAGCGGCACAAAGACACGTGAGCTGCTCGTTGCAGGAAGATTGCACTTAAGAGTTTTTATAAAAGAGAGCCAGGAAATATTCCAGCTGCAGCCCAGAAGAGCCGGATGAAAGCGGCTCCGCTGGAAACCATCGTGTGAGAGCTCGGTGAAAAGAGCACTTATCAAAGGCACATTCAGCCGTCAAGGTTTCATCTGTGTGCTGAATTATGCTGAAAATGTTGCCCCTCAGTGCAACAAAAAAAATGTTGGAGATACCTTCATATATATATTCACATATATTCATAAGTAAATGATCAAACCATTCCTATTCTTACATTTGAAAGCATTAAAGTTGGTTTACAAGTGGAGGACAAAAAAATAGACTTTGGAATTAATAATTTAATTATATTGGCTACATCTTTTATTCATAAATGTCGCTTTTTGAAAATTAATCCAATCTTTATTGCATATTTAACCGAAATAATTCAGTACAAAAAATATTTAAAATCTTGCACGATTCAAAGTATCTTTGTTCCCTAATTCCTGACTGATCACTTGCGTTTTTTCTTTTTTTGTTTATTCCTTTTTTTTCTTTTCACTGTGTATCTTCTTTGTTTTGTTTTACTCATTGGTCGCTCAGTGCTCTTTGATGAAAATGTTTTTCTGGAATGCACAATGTGCCTTGTTTTTTGTAAATTCAATGAGAAAATTAAAAAAAATATTCATAAGTAAATTAATTTAAAAGGTTGAGATCAGGGTTAGATGTATGGAGGATTTTTTGTGCCAAAATTAAATAAATAAATACATCATTAATTAATTAAAATGGGAATGAAATATATCATTAATTAATTAAATGTGTCATTAATTAATTAAAATTAGAATGAAATATGTCATTCATTAATTAAAATACGATTCATTTTAAGTAAAAATATATATTTATTATTTCAGCATTTAATTAATTAATGACATGATTTCATGTTGCGTGTGAATCATGAAATGTAAAACTGCATTTAATTAATTAATGACACATTTAATTAATGATTTCGTGTTGCTGAATCATGAAATGTAAATGTAAAACTGTCAGTTTCACTCGTCAAACTCAGTGGGCGGGGCTAACGCAAATCTAGTGGAATCCACTGCTTTGGACTTTCTAAACATGACAGCTGTGAGTTTGGAGGATTTTCGTGAACTTTGTAGAGAGTTGGTGAGCGATATCTTCGACCTTGCAGAGTATGTGGAAGCAGGACCTGCTGACCCCGAGCATGTAGCATGTAAAGTAAAGGAACTGCTCGAAGTTGTTGGAGTTATTTCTGCACTTTCCCATCTTGACTTGATGTGCAGAGGAACCAATGAGGTGTTTGGAATCCGCCCACTGAGTTTGACGAGTGAAACTGACAGTTTTACATTTACATTTCATGATTCAGCAACACGAAATCATTAATTAAATGTGTCATTAATTAATTAAATGCAGTTTTACATTTCATGATTCACACGCAACACGAAATAATTAATTAAATGTGTCATTAATTAATTAAATGCTGAGATAATAAATATATATTTTTACTTAAAATGAATTGTATTTTAATTAATTAATGACATATTTCATTCTAATTTTAATTAATTAATGACACATTTAATTAATTAATGATATATTTCATTCCCATTTTAATTAATTAATGATGTATTTATTTATTTAATTTTGGCACAAAAAATCCTCCATATAGATGTACACACAAGATATATTGTAAATTAGGGAACCCTACATCTAATTGTTATTGATTCCAATGTGAAGTTACTTACTGCACAAAGTAGTCCCTGTTCTTTAAGTAAGACTGAAACCGGGTCAACTACTGTGCCACAAAAGTCTGACCCAGTTCTCCAAACACTATATAGAAATACCACGGTCAACGGTGTCAAATGCTGTGCTGAGGTCCAATTATACGAACACAGTTTCTTTCACAGTCTGTATTTACGTGGACGTCATTGAACCCCCTGATAAGGGCAGTCTCAGAGCTGTGACGAGCATGGAAACCTGACTGGAAGATATCAAAGTGGTTTTTGGCCAAATTTGGTTAAGAAGGTGTTAAGTGGGGCTTCGCCTTAGTGGGAGCAATGGAAGCAAAATATAAATGAAAAAGGTCACCTCTTTCTGGTGGTCAGACACAAGCTGCACATTACGAGACGTTTCTTTATTATATTTTACACCAGACGATAAAATGTACAGTGTTGTACAGTGATATAAACATCGTATATAAATATAGTCAGATGAAAATCACATTACCGTTCCCGCTGTATGT
Organism: Cololabis saira; assembly: GCF_033807715.1. Classification (NCBI taxonomy): domain Eukaryota; kingdom Metazoa; phylum Chordata; class Actinopteri; order Beloniformes; family Belonidae; genus Cololabis; species Cololabis saira. The sequence continues at coordinate 41,074,805 of NC_084598.1, forward strand.
TTAAACCATGGAAGTAAACACTGTGGTTCAGTCAGCTGTTCGGTCTCGGCCGAGAGCGCCCCCTGCAGGTTTGGAGCACTTCCGGTTGTAGTGACTGGTTATGAAGCGTTTTTCTTTTGAAGATGGTTTCTTGTTTTATAAGGTTTTGTGCTTTGCATCGTTTCTCTATTTGCAGCGCGTCTGATGATGCTGCATTTGTCTTTGTTTTTTGCAGCACGTTTTTTCATTTGCACCACGTTCCTCTTTTTGTACCTCGTTTGTGAATTTGAATCGTTTCTGTACTTGTCGGCCACCGTAGGTTTCTGTATTAGCAGCCACAACTGCTGTGAGCTGCGCCAGATACTGGCGGAACCACATCTGAGATCGCAACGGACTCGAAAAGAAGAAGATCTCTCTATCATTTTAATTTCTTGTCCGAACTTAGGTGATCGTTTAACTATAATAACACTGAAAATGAGACCTTCCCTTCCTTCCTTCCTTCCTTCCTTCCTTCCTTCCTTCCTTCCTTCCTTCCTTCCTTCCTTCCTTCCTTCCTTCCTTCCTTCCTTCCTTCTTTCCTTCCTTCCTTCCTTCCTTCCTTCCTTCCTTCCTTCCTTCCTTTCCTTCCTTCCTTCTTTCCTCCCTTCCTTCCTCCCTTCCTTCCTTCCTTCCTTCCTTCTTTCCTCCCATCCTTCTTTTCTCCCTTCCTTCCTTCCTTCCTTCTTTCCTCCCATCCTTCTTTTCTCCCTTCCTTCCTTCCTTCCTTCCTTCCTTCCTTCCTTCCTTCCTTCCTTCCTTCCTTCCTTCTTTCCTCCCATCCTTCTTTTCTCCCTTCCTTCCTTCCTTCCTTCCTTCCTTCCTTCCATCCTTCTTTTCTCCCTCCCTTCCTCCCTTCTTTTCTTCCTTCCTTCCGTCCTTCCTTCCTTCCTTCCTTCCTTCCTTCCTTCCTTCCTTCCTTCCTTCCTTCCTTCCTTCCTTCCTTCCTTCCTTCCTTCCTTCCTTCCTTCCTTTCCTTCCTTCCTTCCTTCCTTTCCTTCCTTCCTTCTTTCCTTCCTTCCTTCCTTCCTTCCTTCCTTCCTTCCTTCCTTCCTTCCTTCCTTCCTTCCTTCCTCCCTTCTTCTCTTCCTTCTTTCCTTGACCCAAAGACAGCACGAGGGTTAAAACCTTTTAAACGACTGAATTTAGTATTATATAGTATTATATATTAAATAGTATTTTCCCCTTGGGAACATAATCATATCCAGCACTTTCCTACCACGGCAGCTTACACTAAAACCATCACAAGAATGTCCTAACGTCCGGACTCACCCCAGCCCAGGATGTGGTACCAGAAGAGCTGCTGCTCCCCGGCAAACACGGCCACGATGATGAGCGTGTGCAGGTAGATTCCCTCACACAGCATCCAGAAGTAGTTGGACGTCGTTGTGTAGTGAGTCAGCACCGCCAGGATCTTACAGCTCACCTTATCGTGGGGGAATCACACACGTTTCATTTCAGTAGAAGCACATTTCACCCCTCAAATCCCCCAAAGTTTGGACAGGTTTAAGTCCGTGTCTTACAGGGTTGCTGGCACTCATGGTCGTGGTGTAGGTCATGTTAAAGGAAAGCCACAGTATGGTAACAATGGAGTTCAGGATGAACGAGAGGAACGTGTTCTTGTGGAGAGAGATTCTTTGGCAGCTGAGACAGCTGAGAAACAAGAAAAATGGAGAAAGAAATACAATTAGGTTGTTTATTTTATACACAAAGTAGATGTATACAAAAAAGGCTGCACAAGTTGCATACGTCTCAAATGACTCACTTCAAATAGGAGAGGATTATCAGACTAACGATTAAGGAGACAATGGAGAGACCGTGACCCACCAGAGCCAGGTAGTAGAGACTGATCGCAAACTGCAAGAAAAGAAACGCTTTATCACCATCAACAAAAACGGGGCATCATTTCACGAGGATCTCTTTAATTACCAAATATTTAAACCAGCACAAGTAAGCAGACTTGTAGCACCCTATAATGTAATCATTTCCTGAAAATTTAATAAAATTTGCACTTAAAGGAGCCGTCTGTAAGAAATGTCCAAAACTGGTACTGCAGTCACTTTCAAAATATTGTTGAGCGGCGTGTACCCTCCCCCTCCTCCCCCCGACCAGAGGTTGCCAGGTAGGCTGCAGAATGCAGCAGGAACGTAGGCTGCCATGGCTGCGATAATTAGAGCCGAGCTGGCAACCCGGATGCCGAAACAATACTGACTTGGTGATTGGGAGATAGGTGGAGGGTGGAGCTTCAGAAACAATACTGACTTGGTGATTGGGAGATAGGTGGAGGGTGGAGCTTCAGAAACAATACTGACTTTGTGATTGGGAGATAGGTGGAGGGTGGAGCTTCAGAAACAATACTGACTTGGTGATTGGGAGATAGGTGGAGGGTGGAGCTTCAGAAACAATACTGACTTGGTGATTGGGAGATAGGTGGAGGGTGGAGCTTCAGAAACACTACTGACTTGGTGATTGGGAGATAGGTGGAGGGTGGAGCTTCAGAAACAATACTGACTTGGTGATTGGGAGATAGGTGGAGGGTGGAGCTTGAACATAAACATCAGTTGAGGGCTGCAACTCCTCTTTTTAAACTGGAATATCCTGGCTTGAGTGCTGTTGTCAGTGACATGAGTATTTGAAATGAACATGATTTTTAAATGTCTGTTGACATATCGGGGTCATTTTATGATTCGTTTTATTATTGCTCTTACATACAGCTCCTTTAACTATCGAAAATGTAATAAAATCCAATAATGTAATAACTTCACCAATAATGTAATAAAATATCCTGACTGATATTGTAATAACATTTTTACCGATAATGTAATACCTTATTATATTATTGAGAATTTATTCCATTTTCAGGTGGGTCTTTTTTTTTTTTTTTTTTTTCAAAAACTGATAATGTAAAACTTGACAAATAATGTAATATATATGTTCACATTATTGGTAAAAATGTTATTACAATATCCATCAGGATATTTTATTACATTATTGGTGAAGTTATTAGATTATTAGGTTTTATTACATTTTCGATTGAGTTAAGTGCAAATTTTATTACATTTTCAGGCGTTTTCAGGCTTTTTTTATGCTTTTATTCATGCACTATGGACTTTGTTTGTATGTCTATCTTTTAAACTGCAAATGATGATGAGCCTGCACAAACAAGTTTTTTACCCATGTTACTGAGTAATATGATGTGACAATAAAGTTGATTGATTGATTGATTGATTGTTATTACATTTTCAGGAAATTATTACATTATAAGGTGCTGCAAGGCTGTGTTTGCATAGTGTTGTCAGATAATAAAAAAACAGCACAACAGAAAAGCAAAGGAAATAACCGCAAAGAGAACACACATTTGATATTACTTCATAGCTGTTCAGAGGTTTTAGGTGCAGTCTGTAGTGGCGGATACGAATCACCCCCTCTGAATCTGAGACCGCGGTTCTCGGTCAGAAAAGACTTTAATGGGATGAGGTGCTGCCTAAAGTGGGGTTTACCTGCATCCAGTACTCGAGTTGTAAAAAAACAATTCGATTTTAAATCTAAATCGGATTTATTAATCAAAATCGATGTTAAAAAAGGAAAATCGGAAAATCGATTTTCCTTTTTTGCAGCTGGCTGCATTACAGACAGAGCTCGTCTAGTCATCTTTGTTTGGTCAAGAAAATTGTAAATGTTGTCACTTTACTAAACTCAAGGAGGATTTACAGTATCTTTCAATTGCACTTCATTCCCAATAGGGAAATTTGTTTGCTATTTTTCTTTAAAAATAAAGATAAAATATTTTAAACAATTTATTCCATTGTCTTTTGTAGTTTTACCAAGAAAATCGAAATCGAAATCGAAATCGAAAATCGGGTTTTCAGAGAAAAAAATCTGGATTTTATTTTTGTCCAAAATCGCCCAGCCCTACCTTCACAGGATAAGTAAAATGGATCACTGCAAAAACTCACCATCCTAACAAGAATATTTGTCTTATTTATAGTTAAAATGTCTCATTTTAGTAAAAAAATCTTTTAGAGGATTTTAGTAAAAAAATCTCATTACACTTAAAACAAGACTCATCACTGGAAAAAACAACAATTTTCACCTGTTTCAAGTAGATTTTCACTTAAAATAAGTAGAAAAATCTGCCAGTGGAACAAGATTTTTTTGCTTGTAATAAGAAAATAAATCTTGTCCCACTGGCAGATTTTTCTACTTATTTCAAGTGAAAATTTACTTGAAACAGGTGAAAATTGTCAAATAAGTTATTTTTCTGGTGATGACTCTAAATGTTGAAATAGCAGTAAAACCACATTCATTGATGAAATGACATAAGGGATGGAAAGGGGGGATGTCAGTTTTACAGGAGGATGATTTGGACCGTTTTTATTTCAGGAGGGATGCCGTCCCCCCTCATCCCCCCTCATCCCCCCTCAACTCGATTACTGCATGCCTCGGTGTGTCGCTCGTGATTGAGGGGAGAACGGAGAGGCAATATTCTTACCCTCGTGTACAGTTGCAAACTGTGAATAGTGACTAAGGAACGAAATCGTAGGTACGGCTGGTTTAAATCAGTTTCCTTCACAAAGGTGTGGACTCTCCGTAGGAGATGGAGTGAAAGGCTGGTCATCCAAGAGTGATGCACATGATCTCAAAGCCTTTGAGTGATTCCATAATTTCATGAATCTTAATCCGGGCAGACACTGTGCGATTGTCGGCTTGTTTTGAATTTTCCACTCGTGCGACTAATTTTTGGATCGGGCCGGATTTTGACCCAATCGTTGGTCGTGCCTCGTGCAGTAAACGTGGGGTAACGACGAGAGATTAACACCTCACGACGAGAGATTAACACCTCACGACGAGAGATTAACACCTCACGACGAGAGATTAACACCTCACGACGAGAGATTAACACCTCACGACGAGAGATTAACACCTCACGACGAGATTAACACCTCACGACTAGAGATTAACACCTCACGACGAGAGAGTAACACCTCACGACGCGAGATTAACACCTCACGACGAGATTAACACCTCACGACTAGAGATTAACACCTCACGATGAGAGATTAACACCTCACGACGAGAGATTAACACCTCACGATGAGAGATTAACACCTCACGACGAGAGATTAACACCTCACGACGAGAGAGTAACACCTCACGACGAGAGATTAACACCTCACGACTAGAGATTAACACCTCACGACGAGAGATTAACACCTCACGATGAGAGATTAACACCTCACGACGAGAGATTAACACCTCACGACGAGAGATTACCACCTCACGACGAGAGATTAACACCTCACGACGAGAGATTAACACCTCACGACGAGCTCCCGATCACAAATCGAGTGCTCTCAAGAAAATCAAACGTGTTTGAAATCCTGGTCGCTCCTCGTGAAGGTATCACAGTTGAAGCAGCTACGACCCGATTGGACTCATCCTTTCGTAGTTAGCAGGCACAATCTCTGATGTCACGTCAAAAACTATTATTTTTAGTTTAAAGTGTTGCAAATTCACATTACAAATCATGTTTTAATAGCAGAAAAAAAGACGGCATTTCCCACGTCTGCCCATCCAATTCCTTGTCCAATCACGACGTTGTCTAATCTTTTTTCATTTATTGCCACTAGGGGTGTAACAATATATCGTGCCACGAAGTTTCGCGATACAAAAACGTCACGATACGTGTCGTGGAGGTGACAAAGTGTATCGCGATATTGGGTTATTAATATTAATCTATTGTGTTGACTAGAAACTCGCATCCGACCGCGACCGCGCGGACCAAAATCTTACTCCGCTCAGGAGAAACTAGTCCCGTTTTGCAGTCCCGTTTTGAGCTCTGAACCTTTACTTATATAAGGCTGGTGTAGAGTGAAGCCTTACATTATTAAATTAAACCTTTTTGGGGTCGTGAGTAGGATAAACACGGGGAAACTTCTGCTGAGTTCCAGTGTACTTTAATGTCCCTCAACAGTGTAGGATTTTAGAACTTCAACACAGCACCTAGTGCCGTACTGTGGCGTATCACTCCGCCCAATCTAAAACAGACTAATCACTACAGATAAACTGACTAGTGTCATTATAGTCCCTGATTAACATCAGAATATAAAGAATATATTTATAAAATAATCAACCCTGAATTACCAAAATAACCTTCTTAACAAAAATAAATCTCCTCTTACACTTATAAGGTGACCATGAATCAATCTGTTTTATGATGTAAAATTGTATGTATTTATTTATTTTTATTTATTTATTTAATTTTAGTTGTTACATTTTTGGAAAAGAAAAAAGTCAAATCATACATGAGAGAAACTATTCAGTTTGTGGCTAAATATTTGTACTTGTATGAAACTGAAGATGCATAATGCAAACCTGACATTTACTTTTAGTTCAGTTTGTGGAAAATGTTCGGCCTGACTTTCTCTTTAAAACTTAAACAGTTATAAAGCATTACAAACTGTAACAATAGGGCAAACGCACAGTATTGTTTTGTATCTTGTGTCTTTCAAATAAAAGACAATTTTTTCCAGTCATATGTTCCTCATTCAACGTTGTTAAAAAAATACTGCTATATCGTATTGTTATCGTGACCTCAATATCGTGTATCGTATCGTTATCGTGAGATTAGTGTATCGTTACACACCTAATTGCCACACAGAATTGTACAAATTGCTGCAGCGTGTTTGTTTTTGTTGAGCATCTTTGGTGTTTCCCACTTCGGGGTTCCTCCTCTTCCACTTCTTTTTGACGTTGCAGTTCCAGTTACAGAAGTCCGACGTGAGGATTATGATCGTATAGTTTGACCAGACGGAGCATCAGAGCATCGGGTCGTACAGTGTGAGACCATAAATCGTGGGCTCTGAACTTTTGAACTCAGCGATCTAGTGGTGCAGTTTGAGATGGGGCTGAATCAAACGATTTAAAATATGGCACAGTGTCTGCCCAGTAGGGCTGTTCGATTTTGCCCAAAAATAAAATCTCGATTTTTTTCTCTCAAAATCCGATTTTCGATTACGATTATTTTGTGAATTGACAAAAGGCAAAGAAATGATTTCAAATATGCTGTTTTTTTATTGAACATTTGCCCCATTGGGCTTTAAGTGCAAACTTTGCTATTATTAAACCAAAAATGAATGAATAAAGTGCAAAACTCTGTAAAATAAGTTGAAAAAAAGTTTTAAAAAATATAATAAAATATAAAGTTTGATCTCTGAAAAAAAAAATCTGCAAAATCAGCACTTGCAAACATACAGTAAGTTATATTTCCAATTAAATAAAACAAGACATTTTCTAATTAAACTAAACTGGGTCTTTGCATGCTAAATAATAATGCAACCCATGAAGGAGGTAGAGGTGTGTAATGTCAGTCATTACATTTGCTGTTCACATTTGCAAGTTTTTTGCATCTGGCATCTGGCTTGAGGGATGCCCAGTGGCATGTTAGTATATCACCATGGTTACAACGCCCCCTCCTACACTGAAGAGCCTCTCCGATGGGGCACTTGTCGCAGGTATTGGGAGGTATTTCCATCAATCATTAATATGGTATCAATCATTAATATGTGTGCAGACAAGATAAAAAAAAAAAAAAAAAAAAGTGAAAAATCGATTTTACGATTTTCACGTTTTAACATTGTTCTAATTACATAATTGCGATTACAATTTAAAATCGATTAATCGAACAGCCCTAATGCCCAGCTTAACCGAGGAAGCAGCGCTTGGTAGAGCAGCCGCTGCAAAACCTGACCGTGGTTGTGATGGAAAAAAAGTGTTTCCCATACTTGATGAAAACAAATCTGCTGAGAACCTCAGAATATAGCCGTGGCCAACTACAGGTGTAGATAAGTGTAGTACTCTGCCCAAACAAAGATTAGTGGTGGGAACACCAATGTTTGCTCCTCTGTTTCATTGTCATTCTGCATCGAGACGCCTGATGATTCTGGCGCTTTTGCAGGCAACTGTTCTACCAAATCTACCAAAATCTGAATCATCTCTCAAGTCTTATTCTTGGTAACTTAGACACTTAGATTTTAGTCCAGTTATTCACCTAGTCCAGGGGTCGGCAACCCGCGGCTCTAGAGCCGCATGGGGCTCTTTGGCGCCGCCCTAGTGGCTCCTGAAGCTTTTTCAAAAATGTTTGACCTTTATTTTTCTTTTTTCTTTTTTTTCTTCTTTTTTCCTTTATTTCGTCTTTTTTTCTTCCTTTTTCCTTTCCTTTTTAATCTCAACATTTCGACATTTATTCAAAATTTTGACTATTTCCTCGACATTTCGACTTTTTTCTCAACATTTCGACTTTTTTCTCAAGATTGTACTTCAACATCAATCTTGACATTTCGACTTTTTTCTCGAAATTTCGACTTTTTTCTCGACATTTCGACTTTTTTCTCGAGATTGTACTTCAACATTAATCTTGACATTTCGACTTTTTTCTCGAAATTTCGACTTTTTTCTCGACATTTCGACTTTTTTCTCGAGATTGTACTTCAACATTAATCTTGACATTTCGACTTTTTTCTCGAAATTTCGACTTTTTTCTCGAAATTTCAACTTTTTTCTCAACATTTCGATTTTTTTCTTGAGATTGTACTTCAACATTAATCTTGGAATTTCGACCTTTTTCTCGAAATTTCGACTTTTTTCTTGAGATTTTACTTCAACATTAATCTTGACATTTCGACTTTTTTCTCGACATTTTGCCTTTTTTCTCGACATTTCATCCTTTTTCTCGACATTTCGAAATTCTTCCAGTTATAACTAATATAGAAACATGCAGCATGTGTTGTCTTCATTCTAAGGCTTATACAAGACTTTTCATTTTTTGCGGCTCCAGACATATTTGTTTTTTGTGTTTTTGGTCCAATGTGGCTCTTTCAACATTTTTGGTTGCCGACCCCTGACCTAGTTGGAAAGAACGTGTTAAAGAGTTTTAGCAGGTTTTTCCAACGGTGGTAGATCCGCGGCCACTAAAGCTGGGAGTTGCTGCTGCTCCACACGGAGAGCAGCCGGCTGGAGCTGGTTTGGTTATCTACATAGGGAACCTCTGGATGGCTCCCCAGGAAAGTGTTCCTGACACGTCTAAACGAGCGGAGGACATGGGTACGACACGGGACACGCTGGGGAGATTACGTCTAGTCTGGGAACGCCTGAGTATTGCCCTGGAAGAGCTGAGGAGAGGAAGATCTGAGCTTCTTTGCTGCTGTCCCCCCAAACTCAGAACCTCAGAGGTTAATGGATGGATGGATGGATGGATGGATGGACGGATGGATGGATGACACCCTCATCTAAAGACCATGACTGCGTTTCCATGCATCAATAACCCTTTTAAAACCCAAATATTGGCAATAACCCGAACTTGCACGGCCATGTAAACACCAATAACCTCTTTGAATAACCCGAATTTGCTCATATTCTGGTTTTTAAAAACCTGAATATGACCCATGGGTTACTCCTTTTAAAACCTGAATATTCGGTCATGTAAACGCCTAACGGAACATGAATTAGTTTTCTGCGCATGTTCTGTTTGCAAGGAATTTTGGTCTTTTGAGTCCAGGAAGTTCTTATAAACACTTTTGGAGAGAGGAGGAGACTAATCATTTTATAAATGTAATGAACGATGTGAACATTTCTGCATTTGTAGACGGTAGAAAGTACCGGGAAAGCCAGATTTAAAGGTGAGCGAAAAGTTGCGCGAAGCAGCATTTGTTTTGAATTTGGATACAGGAAGAAGAAGCGGAAATTATGGTAATTGCGCTATGATGTTCTCCGCGCCTCGCTGGTTTGATCCAGATATCCTGAATGATTAATTACCATGTAAACGGAATATTCCGAATGTTTCAGTAACCAGAATATTAGCAATAACCAGAATTTTGACTGCATGTAAATGTAGTCTATGAACACAGATGTTTAAACTGTAATTATTCCGAATTCAATAATTCAGAATTAAACTATTTTCCTTCGAGTTTACATGGAAATAGTAATTCCAAATTGAGGTTTACATGGAAAACACGTTTGATGGTCTTTCTCCAATTCCTCTCCAGGTCTGGGGGTTGGGAAGGTTCTGATTGGATAGGGGGGGGACCGGAAGTTACGTCTACCGGAAGAAAAACTAACTTAGCCGCTACAACTTTGAAAAGCTCACAATTTTGATGTTTCCTGTTTCCATCTGTTCTTTTAATTATTTCCAGGTCCTCCAAGCTATTTATTAAATAAATGGTCTCTGCTCTTGACCAGCGTTTACTGCGTGCTGCCATCTTGAAACTTTGTTTCAAAAACAAGCCCAGCGTGGAATATAAGCGTCATGGAGACAGACGGGCGAGGGAACGAGCAGCGCAGAAAAACCGGAATTAATTTAAAACGGAATGAGTGTAAACATTTATTCTATTCGGATTTAAAATCAGAATAAACCAGCCACTTACTTTGGAATTAAGTTTAATTCGGAATGGCCATTTTCATTTGGAATTAGGTGTTTACGTGGTAATTTTTAATCATTTTAAATCCGATTTCATTTTAATTCTGAATTAAAGAGGAATTAAACTTCCAATGTTAACGCACTCAATATTTTCCAGCCGGAGGTAGAATTCTCTCAAACCACAGAGGGAGGAGAGAAATGCACACGGTGGTCATCGATCCAGTCATATTTAGACTGAAAAAGGAGGTGTTTGGTACGTGAACCCCATCTGTGGAGCTGTGGGGAAAGACCCAAACATTCATACCTTCAACATACCTTCAGCTAGGAATGGGCGATATTTTACCGTTCACGATAAACCGTCAAAAAAATTCCCCACGGTAAGAATTTGTATCTCACGGTAAAAACGATAAATTCCTGTTGATGATGTTTTTGTGTAAAACTGATTTATGTTTCTGTGTTAAATCCACGCACAACGTACGTGAAGGAAGGAAGGAAGGAAGGAAGGAAGGAAGGAAGGAAGGAAGGAAGGAAGGAAGGAAGGAAGGAAGGAAGGAAGGAAGGAAGGAAGGAAGGAAGGAAGGAAGGAAGGAAGGAAGGAAGGAAGGAAGGAAGGAAGGAAGAAAAGAGGAAGGGAAGAAGGAAGGAGAGAGCAGGAGGAAAGAAGGGAAAAATGAAGGAAGGAAGGAATAAAGAAAGAAAGAAAGAAAGAAAGAAAGAAAGAAAGAAAGAAAGAAAGAAAGAAAGAAAGAAAGAAAGAAAGAAAGAAAGAAAGAAAGAAAGAAAGAAAGAAAGAAAGAAAGAAAGAAAGAAAGAAAGAAAGAAAGAAAGAAGGATAAATTCCCATTGATACGTTTTTGTGTAACAAACATGGTGGATCTGAGAGCGAAATAGATTTATAGTTACAAAGGTGGAGTTGAATTGGTATTTTTTTTATCGTCATTTTTATCGTTATCGGGATAAATGCCAGAAATTATCGTGATACATTTTTTAGTCCATACCGCCCATCCCTAGCTTCAGCCTTATTTCTCTGTTGACTGCTTCCTATTTGAGGTGTCAACCCAGCAAAGATCTAAGACAACTAAAACTTTAAGAAAAACAGGATGGGACCCATCAGTTTTAAAACATGTGTTTCTCTTCTTGTCTTCACCTAAAGAAGAGAACAGTCTCAACCATAGATATATATACGTAGACACCACATCGAGTGTTCTTCCCGCTGCTGCGATACGTCAACGTCGCCGCCATATTGGATGTTCAAGACTGCGCTGTAAACTAATACAAGTAAATGGACTTATTTTCATAAAGCGCCTTTCTACAAAGAAATTTACCTTTTACGTCTCATTTATTCATTCATACATGCACTAATATACTTGGGAAACAGTTAGGCACCAAATATAATATATTTAATTTTCTCAGGTGGCGAAAATAAGAACTTTATTGATCCCACATAGGAGTAATTCATGTTATATCAGCTATAGAGAACAAGGTAGTGCCGAAAAACAATATATATCCCCCTCACAAAAATAAGAAAAATATAGAAACATATTTTCTCATCAACAAAACAAATTAAAAAAATTTCAAATAACATATTTGAACCATTTTTCAGACAATAAAATAACTGAAAAATGGTTCAAATATGTTATTTTGTTACTTGAAAAATGTTAAATATGTTTATGTAAAATATGCTTTGTTGATGGAAAAAATATGTTTCTCTATTTTTCTTATTTTTGTGATTTTTCTTTATTTTTTGTGAGCTGATATAACATGAATTACTCCTATGTGGGATCAATAAAGTTCTTATTTTTGCCATCACAGAAAATTAAATATATTATATTTGGTGCCTAACTGTTTCCCAAGTATATTAGTGCGAGTGTGAATGAATAAATGAGACGTAAAACGTAAATTTCTTTGTAGAAAGGCGCTTTATGAAAATAATTGTATTAGTTTACAGCGCAGTCTTGCCACATCCAATATGGCGGCGACGTTGATGTACGGCTCAGTGCTCGATGCGGCGTCTACGTGTACATGTCTATGGTCTCAACAGTCTAGTCATAAAAAACAGGAGGGGATCCTACCCTGAGAGCAACCATCAGTGAACAATCTTATAAAAAAAACCCTTCAAACCTTTAAAGTATTTCCCAGAGAAACCCCACCCAGGCCGGGCCAGACCGGGCCCAGCAAACACGTGCGTTCACACGCGTGACGCTTTACCTTGCGTTTGTCTTTGGTGTGGGCCTGGCACTGCGTGTAGTTGGACCAGACTCTGTTGCTCTCCGGGTGGTGGAACCACTGGCCGTCAGGGTTACACACTTTAGTCACCTTTTCTGTTGTGAGATACCATAAATACAGCACATGCCATTGAGCAATTCAATAAAAAAAACATCACTCACAAGCAGAGGTGGTAGTAACGAGTTACATTTACTCCGTTACATTTACTTGAGTAAGTTTTGGGAAATTCTGTACTTTTAGGAGTAGTTTTGAATCACTATACTTTTTACTTTTACTTGAGTAGATTTGTGAAGAAGAAACTGTTACTCTTACTCCGCTACATTAGGCTACGTGCGGCTCTTTAGCGCCGCCCTAGTGGCTCCTGAAGCTTTTTCAAAAATGTTTGACCTTTTTTTCTTCTTTTTTTCTTCTTTTTTTCCTTTTTTTTCTTTTTCTTCTTCTTTTTTCCTTTTTTTTGCTTCTTTTTTTCTTCTTTTTTCCTTTTTTTCTTCCTTTTTCCTTTCCTTTTTAATCTTGACATTTCGACTTTTTTTGTCGAAATTTTGACTTTTTTTCTCAACATTTTGACTTTTTTCTCAACATTTCAACTTTTTTCTCGAGATTGTACGTCAACATTAATCTAGACATTTCGACTTTTTTCTCAACATTTCGACTTTTTTCACGAAATTTTGACTTTTTTCTCGAAGTGCATAATAAAAAAAAAAATCTCCCCCCAGTTCTAACTAATATAGAAACATGCAGCATTTGTTACCTTCATTTTAAGGCTTATACAAGACTTTTCATTTTTTGCGGCTCCAGACATATTTGTTTTTTGTGTTTTTGGTCCAATATGGCTCTTTCAACATTTTGGGTTGCCGACCCCTGGGCTACGTTGAGCTCGTTACTTTTCTTTTATCCCTTTTATCCACGTACGCGTCAATTTCATGACATCACTGGGTGATTCTTTGGGAAAAATGTTTGTTTTTGCATGTTTTGTCACATTTACACAGACTCAAACACACAGAGTTTCTATGAGTTCATGTTTGTTCTAGTTCTGCCTGGTTAAAAAAGAAAAGTACAAAGGCTTGAAATTTTGTGCTACTTTTTGTGCTATTTTATTTATTTTATTATTTATTAAAGTACTTGAATTTACTTTAAGATTATTTTAATTTATGCTATTTTTTATTAATTTTAATTTATATTATTGATTTAATTTGCCTGAAGTTGATTATTTTGTACTTTTGTCTGTTTAAATGGTTGTGTTAAAAAAATTTATCAGATTTTCAGATAACAAAATAACATATTTTAACCATTTTTCAGACAATAAAATAACTGAAAAATGGTTCAAATATGTTACTTTGTTTCTTGAAAAATTTTAAATATTTTATTGATTTAATTTGCCTGAAGATGATTATTTTGTACTTTTGTCTGTTTGAATGGTTGTGTTAAAAAAATAAATCAGACGTTACTCAACAGTTACTCAGTACTTGAGTAGTTTTTTCACCAAGTACTTTTTTACTTTTACTCAAGTAATCATTTGGATGACTACTTTTTACTTCTACTTGAGTCATATTATTCTGAAGTAACAGTACTTTTACTTGAGTACAATCTTTGGCTCCTCTACCCAGCTCTGCTCACAATTATAATCTGCGTTTGAGTCAAACTAAAAGATAAGAAACACACAAAGGAACTTGTTTCACGGCCTCACCGGCGGGGTCGAAGTCGACGTAGTAGGACGGACACATCTGGATGGCGGTTCCTGGAGGGGAATCTCCCCAACACATCCAGCCGTCCCACGTGCGGTTACAGTAAACACCTGCAGGGGGCGGCAGAGACAGGACATCCATGTGAGCGTCTGTGCAGAGAATCCCTGTGGAAAACCACAGGAACCAGTTTTAATCTCCATCTGGCTCAGAATCAGGCCCAGGTTTACTTTAAATCTACTCTCCAACCCCCGGGCCCCGGCCCGGTACCGGGCCGTGGGTCATCTGGTACCGGGCCGCACAGAAAGAAAAAATGATTTCTGTAGCTTCCCCGACTGATGATGGATGACTCTCAAACTGATGGTTCACAATGTTTTTATTCCTTGGATGTAAATACACTGCAAACACACCGTAAGAGCTATAAAGGAATAAAATAAAATAGAGTTAGTCTTTCTACATTCATATAAGCTTCATCTAACTTAAATACAGACCGACGCAGCTGCTCGCTCGGTAATAAAGCTACCGCTAACCACAATACATGAGTAACCATGGCAACCAAACTCAAGCTGGACATAAATAAGGCATAACATTTGCAAAGAAAACAAATCCTTATCAGCCAGGTGCTTTTTGTGTCAGTTAGGCTCCACTTTAGCATTCCTGACACTAGTTTAGTCCTGCAGACACACTTTCTACTGCCGTTAAACTTTTACCGTTAAAGTCCGAAGCGCCGGATGTTTACGAGGTCTCGGTGAGACGCCTTCAAAATAAAAGCACTAAATATATTTATAACAAATAAAATAAAAGCCTGGCTTTAAATAATGTTAATGAGACATAAAAACACATTTATCGAAATACTCATATTAAAGGTAATTTACAATTTCCATTATTTCATTTAATTTTTTCGAAAATGATGTTTTATTATTTATTATTATTATTATTATTATTATTATTATTACTATAGAGAAAATACCACAGTTTTTAGTGCCGATCTTGTGATTTTATTTAGTTTTTATCAACTACACCTTTAGATTGGGCCGTGAAAATGACATGAAACAGGTCCGCGGTTCAGAAAAGGTTGGGGACCACTGCTTTAAATTACATTTATTGAAATCTTACGGTGACAATTTTAACAGTTAAAAGAGAAACGAGCCTACCTGCCCAGGTAGGCAGAGGGTCAGAAATAAAAAGATGGTAAAAGATTAATGTGTTTTTCTTTTGTGATCAACTTTTTATTTCTTTTTCATTTATATATATATAGAGGAGAAGCGTCCCCACTTTTTTAAAAACCTCTGACATACTTGAATATTTAAACCCTGAGGGACAGATGAGATGATTACTGTGATAAAGACAAAAAATGGCAAATAAGTGCAATTGCCTATAATTTTACCTGATGTGGTACCAAAAAATAAAATAAATAAATAAAATCCAGATAAAGTTGTCGTGGATGTGAAATCCAGCTATGGAAACCAAAATTATGTTTTGAACCTCGTTGCAAATATGTTTATTTCTGCTGTGAAAGCTAAAAATTTTAAGTGATGGGGATTGACTCAAGGTGAGAGTCCCCGGTGGTCAGTGGTGGAACTTAATTTTTCCTGCTTCCTCGTTGGCATCAACTCGCCTGGTTACAGTTTTTCTCTATTGCTTAAACACATTTCACGATACTGCCCTCACTTTTCACAAAACTCTAAACACAAAACACTTTTCTAAAGCTACGTACACTAAACCTCACAGTTTCTTTTCAAAACCAACCCATCACACCAAAACAGTTGCTCATATGCTCAAAAGCAAACTCTGACACCAAAATACCACTCAAGGCCTGTGAAAATGTAAACACTACTGAGCATCATTAACCACATTACCAAAAAAATTGAAAACACAATTTTCACAGTGTGAGACTGTTCTTTCTACAGTTTCACAACTGCCAGGATGCATTTGAGCAACCCTTATTTATTCTCAAATATGTTTTGGGCATTTACTATAGATTTGTGCATTTCATGGGAATAGTTACATAATGCAGAAAATGCAGTAATATCACAACTCAATGCAAAAATGAGTACTGTAAACTCCATAAGGATCCATTACACACAATAGATACAGTAAAGTAACAATTGAGAACACAATGTTCAGGGTGTGATTTCTTTTACAGTATTACAATACGTTTGAAAATTGACAGTATGTTATGTTGACATCGAAATCATGGGGCGGCATCACGTCGGGCTGGGTCGGGCCACAGGACCTCATCAACGTCACAAGCAATATTGTCCATAGCCAAACAACGTCTCCTCGACCTGCTCCTCTCCCTCCTCGACCTGCTCCTCTCCCTCCTCGACCTGCTCCTCTCCCTCCTCGACCTGCTCCTCTCCCTCCTCGACCTGCTCCTCTCCCTCCTCGACCTGCTCCTCTCCCTCCTCGACCTGCTCCTCTCCCTCCTCGACCTGCTCCTCTCCCTCCTCGACCTGCTCCTCTCCCTCCTCGACCTGCTCCTCTCCCTCCTCGACCTGCTCCTCTCCCTCCTCGACCTGCTCCTCTCCCTCCTCGACCTGCTCCTCTCCCTCCTCGACCCGCTCCTCTGCCTCCTCTGCCTCCTCTGCCTCCTCTGACACGAACTCCTCTCCCTCCTCTGACACGAACTCCTCTTCTTCTGTCTTGATCATCTATTTTTGTTTTTGAGCCTTCAGCAAACTGCACTGACTTATATAGGTGTGGTCACATCATTTGCAATAGGTGTTTTCAATTATGAGTCGTTGTGTTTACTGATTGACACCAGGTATGTTCATTGTGTTCAAGTTTTGCTGATTGTGGGTAGCATTTTGCATCACATGAGCTTCACAATGGATATTGGAGCAGAGTTATATGCAAAATGTGTTTTAGCACAGCAAAATGTGTTTTAGCACAGCAAAATGTGTTTAGAGTTTTGAGAAAAAGGGGATGGGTTTTGTGAACAGTGTCTACAGGTGAATTGTGTTTGTGGTTGTGGCAAAAGGGGGGTAGTTTTACTAAATGTGTTTAGGCAACAGGTCATTTGGTTTAGAGTACTGGGTTTTGGGCAATAGAGAAAAACTGTAAAGTACTAAGTACTGAGTTCTACTTACAGACCCTACATTCTTCAAAAAGGCCCCTGAACGTCCAATCACAGAGCAGGATTCCCGAAGCAAGAAGCCTCAATGCAGATTGTACTTTCATGTTCACACAAACGTACACTCACTCACATGCATATATGAGCAGAGCTGTGCACTAACAAACTTATTTTATCAGGAATTCATATATTTCATCCAGTAAACTGACATTTTTGCTGATTTGACTGCCGTTTTTACCCAAACTGCTCATGTGAAACACGTATCTGATGGTTGAGGAGCTGGATGGTTCGAACGATTTTAATTGCTACATCAATCCAACGCAAAATAATAAAAAAACGTGCTTATTAATCACAAAACACAGTTTAAACATCATGACCAAATCCGCTCCGACCCGGTGTGACAGAGTTCACCGCTGACAGACTGCAGCTTCACCGGGACCAACGGTTCTGATGGTTGCTGTTGATCCAGGACTAAACTTGTTAAGGAGCATCAAACTCACTCTTATCTATAAGGAAATAACGCTAAAATATAAAGAAGGCTTCCCAAAGTGTGATCTATGGTGAAATAGGAAACTGAAGATGTGCCTGCTTTAAATAGATATATGTAGACTATATGCACTTTGTTCCCTCCGGTTCTGCAGCGCAGCTTTAGCCCCGCCCACTGCAGCAGTTTGCAGTGTGAATCCACCAAGCAGCGCGATGCAGGCGTCAGGAGATTTTTGACACTTTAAGTGTGAGTCCAGGGTTACACCTTTACCTTAAGTCTGAAGTACTGAGATCAAATCCAAAGGTCTCCCGATGTGAATTCAGACACATTTGACCTTATTTAGAAGTACTGACGCCTGGTTGCAGATGATTGGTTTAATTCACTGCACGTTACAGATTATTTTTTGTAATACTGTATTTGACCCGGTCTTTGTACGTTTTGACCGTATAGAAACGTAATTCTTGCCATTTTAAGAATGAGATGTGCCTGCTGCACTCTACTGCCCTGACTTTTTAACAACTTGTGATTTTTATTATTTTACCTCTTTTCTTATAATTTAATTTAATTTAATTTGTTATTTACTGTTTAATTATGTCTTGCTGCTTTTAATGTTGATGTAAAGCACTTTGAATTACCTTGTGTTGAATTGTGCTATACAAATAAACTTGCCATGCCTTGCCTTAATCATTGCTAGCCTTTTTTATAACAATTTTAGAGGAAACAAGTCGTGTCTGCTGCCTTTCATATCATTTTGGACCATAATGTTGGCAGTCTTTGATGACTATGTAGCGCATATGTAACATTTTATCTTTATCTTATTATTCTTATGTAAGTCGCTTTGGATAAAAGCGTCTGCCAAATGACAGTATTATTATTATTATTATGGGCATGCCAAGTAGTGGCATGACCATATTGCAATCGTCCAGAATGGCCCAAAGGGCAATGTTGCTAGCATTTTGCTAACAAGCTAAAGTCGCAAAAGTCCCACTGCGCACCAGCGGGTGTACAGCATGACCCCCCTCTGATGTGGAAAAGAAAAATCCCCCAAAAGTGAAACACGTCCGGAAAAACCTGAAAAATGAAGGCGATATATTAGTATACAGAAAAGGTTTCCCTTTTCTTATTCTTATTCCGCACTCTTTTTTCGTCCGTTAATGCGGCCCGAACCGCAACGTGCACCCATGCATCCATGCATGGCATACATCGTTTGATGCGTCTCCATCGTGCCTCGATGGGCATTACTTTTCTCAGTCAAACGTGTTACCGTGGCAACGCTAGATGCCTAAAAGCAAAAAAAAGGCGAAAATTCGGATGCTTATTGCTCGGCCGAACTTTATCATAGAGACATCGTTCAAACTTTCAAACACTTGGCCCGATTGGCACTAAAGGACCGTATAACCTCATTATGCTAATTATTACAGTTTTTGCGATATTGACCGTATATATATATTTTTTTCCGTTTGACTTTGAACGCTTGTTGCTAGGCAACAGGTTATCGTAGAGACACCGTACAAATGTTCCCCGACTCGGCACGCTGTGGAATTCAACATATTCAAATTTCATGAAGCTGTGATTTAAGGAAATTTTATGTCAAAATCCAGGCCACATGGCCCCATTCATTCGGATGGGGTTTTTTACCATGGTGGAAAAAAAACCTATCCGTTAACGTAGCCTGAACCGGAACGTGCACCCATGCATGGCGTACATCGTTGGATGCGTCTCCATCTTGCCTCGATGGGCATTACTATTCTCAGTCAAAAGCGTTACCGTGGCAACGCTAGATGCCAAAAAGCGCGCCCCATTAATAACTATTGGGAGCGGAGGAATGAATGAAATACAAGCGTAAAAACACCTCAAACTGACATAGAACCACCCCAAACACAACCACTACAGCCCCAAACCAAAGCAGCGAGAGGGGACGAATGGGCAGTAGAGCATGCCCATATCAAAATTTCCTGAAATTTTCTAGTTATTATTATTATTATTATTATTACGTGTGATTTGTATTAATAGTTCCTCCTCGTGGCTGCGTGTCTTGGTCAAAGCACTCTTGAAAATGAGATTTAAAATCTCAGGAGCTTTTCCCAGTAAACCTATAAATTCACTAAAGCTGAAGATTATATCTGTTTATTCATAATTCAGTGCAACGAAATAATGGATAGCATATTCAAACAAAGAGACGGCCTTGTCAAAACTGGCAAGGCAACTTCTTAAAAAAGTTAAATAAAAAGGCGCTGACGAGGTCGATCATATAAATGATCTATTAAACAATAGTGGCCCATTTAAATAAGCTGCGTTTTAGCAGAGCTTGTCAACAATAGAAGGAAACCTGGTGGTACCAGTGGCATGATGGGAAACACAGCACAAAATAACACTTCAAAGGCGATGGAGGGGAGTAACGGCAGCAGAGAAGGAGACAAAGGCCGAGTTTCCTTTCTTTCAGACTCGCTTCCTCTCTTTCTCCTCTAGCACTTATGCAAACACTATAAATTTGGGTTAAATGATGGGACTGGTTGATGGAACAGCCATTTATGCTCTTAAATTTGCATGTTGTTAACAGCTGAGCTAAATTTTAACGTACTTTATTGTCCTTTATGAGGAAATTTGTCTTGGCTGAATGCCATATAACTATTATCACATCCTTGGTAGCGAAGTAACATACGGTAGAAACAAGCTGCAGGTAATGGGACAAATTACTAACCCAAATTACACATACTGCATGTATTAAAGTAAAGGATAAGGGATTTCTGGATGATGTCTTTTTAAAGGATTCGACAGAATACCCCGTTTTAGATTTTACCACACACACACAAAACAAAACAAAAAAAGTAAAAAAAAGTAAGTACCAATTACCAATCAAACTCTGACTGAAGACAATAATAATAGGAAAAATAAAGTAATAAAATAAAATACAGGACACTCAAAACAACAACAACAAAAATAATAAAATAAAATAAAATAAAATAAAATGAAATAAAATAAATAAATAAAAATTAAAATAAACAGACATAAGATGAACCCTAAAAAAAGACATGGTTAGCAATATCATACTTCCCTATAATTAAATTAAATCCAATTAAATTAATCTTCTAAGGATGCCAAAGAATTAACAAGAGAAAAAATAGGTTCCAAAATATAAGAAAACTTATCAGAGCAAACTCTAATACCATATACAATTTTCTCTAAATATAAAAAGGACATCAGGTCTTTCAACCAAGAATTAGGAGATGGAGATTTTTGATCCTTCCATTGAAGTAAAATACGTCTACGAGCTACAAGAGAGGAAAAAGCAATTATATTAATCTCCTTCTTAGTAAAACTATTAAAATCTTCAGGTACACCAAAAGTAGAGAGTAAAGGGCTAGAAACCACCGGTTTATTAAGGGCTTTTGAGAGAGTATTATAGAAAGATGACCATAATGAACCAAAATTGCCCCCTTTTTATGGTGCAGTCATGATTTGGGCAGCTAGCAGATGGTGAAGAGAGATTAGAGAGTTAGGAATGCCAGAGAATCACTTACCCTACCTTTAACTCAGGATCGCTCATCGAGTTTTTAAATGTTCACTGGAGTTGTTATACATGTCATGGTGAGTGAGAAGGATTAGATATGATTTCCTACCCGTTACTGACCAGGAACTGGTGTTCATTCTTTACTACAACCCAACAACATCTGCATTATTAAATAAGTGTTAAAAGTGTTAAGTTGATGGTTGAATTGCCTAGAAATAGTTGCAGCAACCATTGCTGCTTATGTCTTTCCCTCTTGACATTATGGTAACACACACCTGAGCATCTACCTAAACGCCTGCTTATTCTTTTTGACTTATATAAAAAGTAAAACAATGGGAAAAAAGTAATATTTTGTTGGTTGCCTGAGGCTGTATTATAATTACCGTATTTTCTGGACTATAAGCCGCTACTTTTTCCATAGGTTTTCAACCGTGCAGCTTATACAAAGGTGCGGCTATTCTGTGGATTTTTCTTCCACCGCTCGGGGCGCTCTAACCGGAATTAGAATCAAAACTAAGACAAAATAAATGCAAAGAAGAATACGCTACTTCTTCTTTATTAGATAGAAGTAGGTAGAAGCAGATTTCAAACAGATAAATAGATAAATAAATACCGGTTATTTTCTCTTGGTTCTGTCCCGTTTTAATCAGCAAAGTTGCTGCCGTGTTAAAAGACACTGTTACACTGCAAAAACTCAAATTCTTACCAGGAATATTTGTCTTATTTCTAGTTAAAATGTCTAATTTTTAGTCAATAAATCTCACTACACTTAAAACAAGAGTCATTACCAGAAAAATAACCTGTTATTTGACAATTTTCACCTGTTTCAAGTAAATTTTCACTTGAAATAAGTAGAAAAATCTGCCAGTGGAACAAGATTTATCTTCTCATTACAAGCAAAAAAATCTTGTTCCACTGGCAGATTTTTCTACTTATTTCAAGTGAAAATTTACTTGAAAAAGGTGAAAATTGTTGTTTTTTCCAGCGATGAGTCTTGTGTAATGAGATTTTTTTTTTTTACTAAAAATTTGACATTTTAACTAGAAATAAGACAAATATTCTCGTTAAGATTTTGAGTTTTTGCAGTGTAGGAAAGGATCTATTTAGGTACAAACATGTACATCATTTACAGTTCAAAATCATTCTGTACATGTAGTAATTATCTAATCTAACAACAGAAATATCTGCGGCTTGTATATCTTTTTTTTAAATATTTTTTAAAAAATAGAGCGGATGCAGCTTATAGTCCAGAAAATACGGTAGATTACTTTTATCACATTATTATACAAAAAAACACATTGATTGAAAGAGGGGGTACACTTACCTTGGCATATGGCTGTATAACCCAAATAAATGTGGATTTTAAAGTTCTCATCACACAACGTATATTGACTGACACTGGTATCATAAAATGCTCTTCTTGATCTTCTTTTATTCATCATAACATTTTAATTATATCTGCTTAGGAGACTGAAAATCTACAGTATATTTTTAAGTTCCTGTATTTTCCTGCAGCTTTAAATTTGCAGGATCTTTATTTTGACTAAACATAATCCTTATTTTTCCCCGCCTCCCTTTCTGTTCATACAGTCAATGTGTAAACCAGAAATAACAGCAAGAACAACGGCTTAAGGGCCTTGTAGCTCTGATTTTTCTCTTCAAGTAGAAGTGATTAGATTTGAAAGCTTCAGTCATGAACAGGGGTCGGCAACCCAAAATGTTGAAAGAGCCACATTGGACCAAAAACACAAAAAACAAATATGTCTGGAGCCGCAAAAAATGAAAGGTCTTGTATAAGCCTTAGAATGAAGGCAACACATGCTGCATGTTTCTATATTAGTTATAACTGGGGGAAGATTTTTTTTTCATTATGCAATTCGAGAAAAAAGTTGAAATGTTGAGAAAAAAGTCAAAATTTCGAGAAAAAAAAAGTCAAAATGTTGAGATTAATGTTGAAGTACAATCTCGAGAAAAAAGTCGAAATGTCGAGAAAAAAGTCAAAATTTTGTGAAAAAAGTCAAAATATTGAGAAAGAAGTCGAAATGTTGAGAAAAAAGTCAAAATTTTGAGAAAAAAATTGAAATGTCGAGATTAAAAATGAAAGGCAAAAGGATGAAAAAAAGAGAGAAAAAAGGGAAAAAAGAAAAAAAGAGAAAAAAGTGAAAAAAGGAGAAAAAAAGAGAAAAAAAATAAAAAAAATTAAAAAAAATAAACGTCAAATATTTTTGAAAAGCTCCAGGAGCCACTAGGGCGGCGCTAAAGAGCCGCATGCGGCTTTAGAGCCGCTGGTTGCCGACCACTAGTCATGAATGTCTCATGCTGAGATGAGGGTTAGTGGGTATTATTATCTAATTACCTTCCTCCA
Organism: Cololabis saira; assembly: GCF_033807715.1. Classification (NCBI taxonomy): domain Eukaryota; kingdom Metazoa; phylum Chordata; class Actinopteri; order Beloniformes; family Belonidae; genus Cololabis; species Cololabis saira. The sequence goes on from NC_084598.1 coordinate 41,098,581, forward strand.
TTTGATGCGGATCGTGGATTATCTTCATGTAGCACTCAAACTGAGCCGCCAGGATCTGGCGTCTTGCGTTCCCGAGAACGGCGGATATGTCGCTGAAATTCTCCTGCGGCTCCTCTGCTGCGTTTTCAACCGTCGCCACGGACTCCACATCCTGACACCGGGACACCTGAGCAGCACCGTCGTTAGGGAAACACAGAAAACAGTCAATTCTTTCTTTCTTCTTTCTTTCTTTTTTGTTTATTTTGGTCATCCAAAAAACAATGTTACATCGGTGCAACCATCATCTTCCAGCACACATGAGGAAAACAGCAAAACCAGAGAGGAACTACAGAGATGGCTCAAAAAGATGTGACCAAAAAAGGTGGAAGGAGTTTGTGATGCCTACCATATTATCATACACACACACACACACACACACACACACACACACACACACACACACACACACACACACACACACACACACACACACACTTGGCGCGGCCGGATTTGACCAATTTTTTTCTCACACAATAACAAAAACGGTGCAAAAATTTTTTTTCTAATTCTTTTTTTTTTACTATTGTTATCTAATCCAATATCAGTTTAGTTAATTAATTGATTAAATGATTAAGGAAATATGCACTTTGTTTACACTCTAACTATGTAAAATATATTTCTTCAGGATCTTTTCTTGAATTTTCTCGTTTTTTTTTCAAATTATGTAAGATACTTTTAATATCATTTTACAAAGATAAACAGTATGTTTTTTTTATATTTCGCTTTTTTATAGGAAATTTAATTAAAAGCAAAATCTTTCTTATTACATCCGAGAGTGTTTCTTTGTGATTTAGAGATTTTTCCAGTACAATTAAGTGTATTTATTTTTAAAAATTGGCGCAGATATTTACGCCAGTGTGCCGAAAAAGTCAGCACTTCTCTTTTTACTGTTTTACTTTGTCACTATCCTCGTATTCAACACTGAAATTCCCGGAATAAATATCTTCTGTCATCTTTTTTAGCAGTGATATTTTTCCTGCGAAAATATATAATAGTAGTCAGTTAATAAAAATAAACGACCGTCTACAAAGAAATAAAATCGGCAAATGCGTTCTAGAAAACTAAAAAAAATGTCGAAAACTGCTCTATTTGTGGAATAACGATGGATTTATAGAAGAAATATATTATCGGATATGCTGCGATTCATGGCAATTATTTGTGCCTTCCTTTTTAGTAAATTAACATTTCGTTTTTTTTGCATTGGAAACTTGTCGCGGGCCGCATGAAAATCTCTCTTAGGCCGCACATTTGACACCCCTGTGTTACACTAACATATATTATATGGTGGGTGCGAAGAAGCAAACAAAAGCCCAGTAATAATAGTTACACTATCCATACAGTTTATTACAGTATTTTTTTTATACTCGTTGATAGTTTTAATTTTAAACATTCTTTTGAAGGTATGGATTGAACTACACATTCTTAAGTCCTTTTCGCAACAATTACATAGTTTTACACCATTTACTGAAATACAATGTTCTTTTGACTTTGTTCTTGCCTTTTGGTTTTTGAACAAACCGGCATTTCTCAGTTCATATTTGTTTTCCTGGATTTGGAACAGCTCCTGGATGCTGCATGGAAGCTTTGAATGGGACCGATAAGGTTTGCAACTTGACTATATCCCAGAATTTGAGAGTAATCAAATGTATAAAAAGAGCGTTGGTGGGCTCAATTCAATACTATTACCAATCTGACAAGTCCTGGAATAAAGACGATGCATTGTTTCAGTAATTAAAAGGGTTATTGTGCCACGGTAGAGAGGAACTCCGATCTGGACCGACGGTTTGTCTCTAGACGGCAACGTTGCATTGTGACAGGTTTGACTTTGAGTCACCATGGAAACCATTAACTGCCGGTCAGAGCTCCTTGACTGAAACTCGGGACTCATCGCCACGGAAACTGCTGCCGTCCATCAGAGAAGCGTTAAACTTTTGGACACCCTTTTTCGCAGCTGCATCCGAGCATTTAAAGCATTTAACGGCAGGTCTGGGCAGGAACAGCCAGTACTCGAGTTGTAAAAAGAAATCAGGGGGGATGGTGGATTTTATCATATGGGGACAGATAATTTGTGCTGATTACAAATAATATAATATATTACAAATAATAGCAGTGACCAAAACACCTGCAGAAATACTGCAGGAATGACATAGCAGCAGTTAAATGCAGCCTTCTGTAAGCTTTAAATATCCACTGGGCTTACATCAAATACATCAAAACACAACAATAAAAAACACTTTTCTGAACTTATCAATATGACTCTGTTCTTCACTGGATAAGTAACATGGATCACTGCAAAAACTCAAAATCTTAACAAGAATATTTGTCTTATTTCTAGTTAAAATGTCTCATTTTAGTAAAAAAAATCTCATTACACTTAAAACAAGACTCATCACTGGAAAAAACAACAATTTTCACCTGTTTCAAGTAGATTTTCACTTAAAATAAGTAGAAAAATCTGTCAGTGGAACAAGATTTTTTTGCTTGTAATGAGAAGATAAATCTTGTCCCACTGGCAGATTTTTCTACTTATTTCAAGTGAAAATTTACTTGAAACAGGTGAAAATTGTCAAATAAGTTATTTTTCTGGTGTTATTTTTCTGGTGATGACTCTAAATGTTGAAATAGCAGTAAAACCACATTCATTGATGAAATGACATAAGGGATGGAAAGGGGGGATGGCAGTTTTACAGGGGGGATGATTTGGACCGTTTTTATTTCAGGGGGGATGATTTTGACCGTTTTTATTTCAGGGGGGATGATTTGGGCCGTTTTTATTTCAGGGGGGATGATTTTGACCGTTTTTATTTCAGGGGGGATGATTTGGACCGTTTTTATTTCATCCTCCCTCAACTCCAGTACTGGTAACAGCTGAAGCTGAACTCACCTCCGCTCCCAGCGCCAAGGCGACAACCAGTGAGAGTGACAGGCTCCTCCACATGTCTGGTAAAGAGAAGGAGAACAAAATCAGGGCAAATATTGACGAGTAAATCACCAATCTGATGTAAATTATCAAGAGGAAACTGTTTATCCTTATAATCCCTATAACGTGCACTAGGAATGGGTAAGAATTTGTCATCTCACGGTAAAAACGATAAATTCCCCTTGATGACGTTTTTGTGTAAAGACGATTTATGTTTCTGTGTTAAATCCACCAGGAAGGAAGGAAGGTGAGCCAGAAAGAAAGAAAGAAAGAAAGAAAGAAAGAAAGAAAGAAAGAAAGAAAGAAAGAAAGAAATATATGAGCCTGAAAGAAAGAAAGAAAGAAAGAAAGAAAGAAATATATGAGCCTGAAAGAAAGAAAGAAAGAAAGAAAGAAAGAAAGAAAGAAAGAAAGAAAGAAAGAAAGAAAGAAAGAAAGAAAGAAAGAAAGAGAAAGAAAGAAAGAAAGAAAGAAAGAAAAAGAAAGAAAGAAATATATGAGCCTGAAAGAAAGAAAGAAAGAAAGAAAGAAAGAAAGAAAGAAAGAAAGAAATATATGAGCCTGAAAGAAAGAAAGAAAGAAAGAAAGAAAGAGAAAGAAAGAAAGAAAGAAAGAAAAAGAAAGAAAGAAATATATGAGCCTGAAAGAAAGAAAGAAAGAAAGAAAGAAAGAAAGAAAGAAAGAAATATATGAGCCTGAAAGAAAGAAAGAAAGAAAGAAAGAAAGAAAGAAAGAAAGAAAGAAATATATGAGCCTGAAAGAAAGAACGAACGAACGAACGAACGAACGAACGAACGAACGAACGAACGAACGAACGAACGAACGCACGCACGCACGCACGCACGCACGCACGCACGCACGCACGCACGCACGCACGCACGCACGCACGCACGCACGCACGCACGCACGCACGCACGCACGCACGCACGCACGCACGCACGCACGCACGCACGCACGCACGCACGCACGAACGAACGAACGAACGAACGAACGAACGAACGAACGAACGAACGAACGAACGAACGAACGAACGAACGAACGAACGAACGAACGAACGAACGAACGAACGAACGAACGAACGAACGAACGAACGAACGAACGAACGAACGAACGAACGAACGAACGAACGAACGAACGAACGAACCAACGAACGAACGAACGAACAAACAAACAAACGAAATAGTTAAAAAGGTGGAGGTGAATTGGTATTTTTTTTATCGTCATTTTTATTGTTATCGGGATAAATGCCAGAAATTATGGTGATAAATGTTTTAGTCCATACGGCCCATCCCTAACGTGCACCCCTAACCATTACATGTCACATATCAAATATGAGTTACTGTGTTGTAATCCCTCCTCCAATGCTTCTGTGCGACTGCAGAGCTTCACGAGCACACTGGGGCATGTTTATTTACATTAGGAGTATTTTCTCATGTGTGAGGACAGGAAGTTCACGCTCCCGCAGTCATTCTTCTCCTCCGTCCACTCAGGGTCAAAGAAACAGATGTGTGTTTATTATTATTTTGGGCCAAAAGGGCAGCGAATTCCCTTCAAGATTTCTTCTCTAATGAGCGAGTTCATGATGGCTGAAGTCTTTAAGAGCGACAACAAACCTTTTAGTCGCAGTCAGAGCTGGTAGAGCAGACAAAGATTGTACTCAAGTAAAAGTACTGTTACTTCAGAATAATGTGACTCAAGTAGAAGTAAAAAGTAGTCATCCAAATAATTACTTGAGTAAAAGTAAAAAAGTACTTGGTGAAAAAACTACTCAAGTACTGAGTAACTGTTGAGTAACATCTGATTTATTTTTTTAACACAACCATTCAAACAGACAAAAGTACAAAATAATCATCTTCAGGCAAATTAAATCAATAAAATAATAAAATAAATTAAAATTAATAAAAAATAAAAAATAGCTTAAATTAAAATAAGCTTAAAGTAAATTCAAGTACTTTAATAAATAATAAAATAAATAAAATAACAGAATAAAAAAATAAATTAAGCACAAGTAGCACAAAATTTAAATCCTTTGTACTTTTCTTTTTTAACCAGGCAGAACTAGAACAAACATGAACTCATAGAAACTCTGTGTGTGTTTGAGTCTGTGTAAATGTGACAAAACATGCAAAAACAAACATTTTTCCCAAAGAATCCCTCAGTGATGTCATGAGATTGACGCGTACGCGGATAAAAGGGATAAAAGAAAAGTAACAGCTCAACGTAGCCTAATGTAGCGGAGTAAGAGGAACAGTCTCTTCTTCACAAATCTACTCAAGTAAAAGTAAAAAGTATAGTGATTCAAAACTACTCCTAAAAGTACAACATTTCCCAAAACTTACTCAAGTAAATGTAACGGAGTAAATGTAACTCGTTACTACCCAACTCTGGTCGCAGTGAAAAAGTTTTCTTCAATGGTGCACGTGTTACACGTGCTACTCATTAACGCTGAGCTGTTAATTCTGGAAGTAAAATAAAAGTCACAAAAGTACAGCTCAGGTTTAACACTCTTATTTTTATAGATTATGCTGAATTCATCTTAATGTAGTATATGCAACCATCAAAGTAATTATGCCATCTGGAGGCTGCTCACATGACCGCCGTATCCATGACTGCAGCGGCGCGCTGCTGTTACTATCTCTGCCATAAACACACACCAACATGTGTGTGTGTGTGTGTGTGTGTGTGTGTGTGTGTGTGTGTGTGTGTGTGTGTGTGTGTGTGTGTGTGTGTGTGTGTGTGTGGAGCACAACAAACAGAGAGGCTCAGCTAAAGCCTCCTGATATCATCATGAATTCATTGCGGTGCTGTGTTTGTTGCCTAGCAACAGATGTGGAGACAACTTTACACAGGTGAACTGAAAAATACAGCCAGCAGTTCAACATCTGGGAATATCCAGGTCCGCCGTTACGAGCATCATCTACACCAGCTGATTCCAGTTAAGGGTCCCAGAGACTGCGTTTCCAGCATCAATAACCCTTTTAAAACCCGAATATTGGCAATAACCCAAATTTGCACGAATTTGCCACACTGAAAAAAATAAATCTAAGCGCATGTAAATATAACATATTTAAATCTGTGATATTAACAATTAAAAATGAAGTTTGTGAATGCATCTAGTTTTGAACTTAATTTGCATTTGTTTTAAAACAAGACATTGTGCATTTTTTTCCTTAACAAGCAGTATTTATGTAAAATTTACTTTTCCTTTAACAATTGTAATCTATTGGGCAGATTGACCAACGTTTAGATGAAAAATGCTTTATTTGTTTAAATAGAACACCACAAATTAAGGCAACTTTTCGCATGAGTTTTTTATGTAGATCAAGAAAGACCAGTCTTTGTATAAACTACTTAATTTTTAGTATGCACAAAATTCATTTGCAAGTAAAGTCAACTTAATTTTTGCAAGTAAAAAAACTTAATTGTTTTTCTTTCTTTTTTTCCTTTTCTTTCTTTTTTCTTTTTTCTCTTTTTCTTATTTTTTTTCTTTTTTTAAACTTAACACAATTAAGTTGACTGTACTTGCAAAATGTATTATTTACATACAAAAAATTAAGTAGTTTATACAAAGACTAGTCTTTCTTGATCTACATAATAATCTCATGCAAAAAGTTGCCTTAATTTTTTTAAGTAGATCTAACACAATATTTGTATCAGTGCATGTAAACACCAATAACCCCTTTGAATAACCAGAATTTGCTCATATTCTGGTTTTGAATATGACCCCTGGGTTACTCCTTTTAAAACCTGAATATTCGGTCGTGTAAACGCCTAACGAATATATGATATACAGCCAACTCTCAGGTCCATTCTTACAACACAAGCCATAGTAACAAACTTCATCCCCCTTTTTGTTGCATTACACTCACCCAGTTTTCTTTTGCTTATAGAGGATCGTTAATCTGGAATTCCTATCAGTTCATTGTTGAATCATCCTCTTCTATCAAAATGTTTAAGTTAAGACTTAAAAATATTCTGTTAAATCAAGACTCTTAAAGATTTATGTTACAGTATGTTAGATGTGGATTATTACCCTACATACTCTCATGTTTTTGTTTTTTGCGTTCCCTGCTCATGTTGTTTGCTTTCTTAATATCTGTTGTTAGAGCTTCTTGTTTATTTTGTGAATATCAGTATGTTTCAGTATTTACTCAATTTATATAATATCAGTGGTAGCCTATTGGTTACAGA